>NC_083232.1:8503289-8557967 GCF_032191835.1 Heteronotia binoei
ACCGTTCCAAAGACGCAAGGGACTATAACGCCGGGCATGCTGCTCAAACTTTCTTCAAGGGACTGGCGACAAGCAGAGAGAGGGATAGAGACGGGGTGACATCCAAGAGCGAAAGTGGAAGGTGGAGACAAAAGCGACATTTGTCTCGCAAACTGGCTCCTTCCGTCTCTTTAAACCCAGGCAATCCAGGAAAGGTAAATAGAACAGACTCCCAGCAGCAACGGCTGTTTTTGCAAAAGGAGACAAGCGGTTTAATTATGAAGCTTTTTTACTGCTAAGTAATCAGACAGAAAGAGGACAAGGCCTCCAGGCAGTTCCTTATTCGAGCCCTTGAGACGGTGATGAGGGCTTATATGTTCCTGGCCAGCTCTTGAGGAAGGGACGCCAATGGCTTGGGGCACTGTTGGTGAAAACCAGGGGCATTCATCTCCAGGGCCGACATTGGTTCGGATCCAAATAGCTATTGTGTGGTTAACCTTCACTCGATGAAAGTCATGGGGCATGTAAGGCCTTTGCACACC
This sequence comes from Heteronotia binoei, assembly GCF_032191835.1. Taxonomy (NCBI): domain Eukaryota; kingdom Metazoa; phylum Chordata; class Lepidosauria; order Squamata; family Gekkonidae; genus Heteronotia; species Heteronotia binoei. Next base: position 8,503,811 of record NC_083232.1, read on the forward strand.
ACCTTTTTTTTTTCTTTTTAAGGAGACTATAAGACAAAGCCTTCTTATTGTGAGAATTCCAACCTTTTCCTTCAAACCAGCGCGGTTTCTTTTTCCTCCCAGGGGATCCAAACGTGGTCCCCTTCAGACAGCATTTGTATCACGCAGAAATTCCACGCGCCCCGGCGCTCCACCTGCAACATCTTCTTGTTGGACGGAAGGGGCCACTGGCCTGATCCAACATGGCTTCTCTTATGTTCTTATGTGACACAGAGTGTTGGGCTGGATGGGCCATTGGCCTGATCTAACATGACTTCTCTTATGTTCTTATGTGACACAGAGTGTTGGGCTGGATGGGCCATTGGCCTGATCCAACATGGCTTCTCTTATGTTCTTATGTGACACAGAGTGTTGGACTGGATGGGCCATTGGCCTGATCCAACATGGCTTCTCTTAATTTCTTATGTGACTCAGAGTGTTGGACTGGATGGGCCATTGGCCTGATCCGAAATGGCTTCTCTTATGTTCTTATGTGACACAGAGTGTTGGACTGGATGGGCCATTGGCCTGATCCAACATGGCTTCTCTTATGTTCTTATCTGACAGAGTGTTGGGCTGGATGGGCCATTGGCTTGACCCAACATGGCTTCTCTTATGTTCTTATCTGACACAGAGTGTTGGGCTGGATGGGCCACTGGCCTGATCCAACATGGCTTCTCTTATGTTCTTATCTGACACAGAGTGTTGGACTGGATGGGCCATTGGCCTGATCCAACATGGCTTCTCTTAATTTCTTATGGCCTTCACATTTAAAGGGACCGCACACCTTTTAAATTCCCTCCATCCACTGGAAATAATGGATAGGGGCACCTTCTCTGCGGGCTCATAGAATTGGACCCCGTGGTCCAATCATTTTGAAACTTGGAGAGCGTTTCGAGAAGAGGCACCGGATGCTATGCTGAACATTTGGTGCATCTACCTTAAAAAACAGCCCTGCCAGAGCCCCAGATACCCATGGATCAATTCTCCATTATCTTCTATCTCCATAGGGAATGATGGAGTGCCCAGCAGGCACCCCCCTCGCTTTCTGATGACCCTCACGTGGGGGGAGGGCCTCCAAACTAGGGGATCCCCTGCCCCCACTTGGGATACATAACCTTAATAACCATGATCATCATTCCTCTCTCTGCTAAACAGTCTCAAGGCAGATAAGAACAGCTAAAATGTTAACAGACGTCAATTAAAAGCATAATGCAAATTAAACTCAAAGGCAGCCCACAGAAACAGACCTGAGTAATGAAAAACTAAATGGAAGAGCTGTGCTTTGTGGGCCCTGCAGAACTTAGATAAGTCCTGTAGGGGCCATGTACCATCCGAAAGCTGGTTCCACCAGGACGGGGCCACCACAAAGAAGGCCCTCGTTCAGGTAGGTGCCGGGCAAACATCCCAGGGGCCAAAGTGGGAGTTAAGTTGCCCTTTTAAGACCAACAACGTTTTATTCGGAATGTAAGCTTTCGTGTGCTAAAAGCAGACTCCCTCAGAAAGCTTACATTCTGAATAAAACCTTTGTTGGTCTGAAAGGTGCCACGACTCCTGTTTTGTTCTACTGCTGCAGACCAGCATGGCTGCCAGGTTGCCATTTAGAGGTTGAGACCTCCTTGTCCTGTTCATTTCCTGCTCTGTTCTCTGCACGTGTTGTTACTTGTGCAAAAGCTACAGAAGAACGATGTGATGAGGAAGCGCCCTAGCCAGCGCAGACTTCCTGGCGCGGGAGAACGGCACCCAGTTTTATTGAGCAGAATTTCAGCTGCACTCTGCTACAAGCCAAGCCACTCGAGATAAGACCCCGATGTACTTCCAGCGCTGCAGATAAGCAAACCCAAATCGCCGGCTCTCATTGCAGCTGCTCTCCGTTCGGATGCGCGCGGCGGTAGTCGAAAGCAACGAGCCTGCAAGCCAGGAAAACGAGATAAACAAGGCCTGCTCTGAACGAATGCTTTCGCACGCGTGACCGAAGAGCCACTCTGGGAGCCAAGGGTGTCGCCGTCGGCTTATAATGGCTGCATTGTCCGGTGCAGAGACGAAAGCGAACTGTTGGCTTAAAAAAAACCACGTGCGTCACTCCCTCCGCTCAAGTAAACGGGTAAACGCCAAGTGAAACAATAGCACACGTACACGGCGCACGTTCAACAACAGCTCCAGGTGTGCTGTCGTCCGTGTTGGCGTTCTCGCTTGAATGGAGGTGGCGTGCCATAAAAACAAAAGTCCCACAGCACATGAAAGCTTCATATGGGCAGGTGTCGTTTTGTGCCAAAAGAGGTGCTGGAGCTCATTAGCGCAACACACTGGCCTACGCCGCACACCCCTGACATCGCCGGAAGGTGTACGAAACGATAGCAGCTCAGCATCTACCTTAAAATGCTTCTTAAAAAGGAGAGCCAGTTTGGTGTAGTGGTTAAGTGTGCGGACCGGGAGAACCGGGCTTGATTCCCCACTCCTCCACTTGCACCTGCTAGCATGGCCTTGGGTCAGCCATAGCCCTGGCAGAGGTTGTCCTTGAAAGGGCAGCTGCTGTGAGAGCCCTCTCCAGCCCCACCCACCTCACAGGGTGTCTGTTGTGGGGGAGGAAGGGAAAGGAGATTGTGAGCCGCTCTGAGACTCTTCGGAGTGGAGGGCGGGATATAAATCCAATATCTTCATCTACCTCACAGGGTGTCTGTTGTGGGGGGGGGGGAAGGTAAAGGAGATTGTGAGCCGCTCTGAGACTCTTTGGAGTGGAGGGCGGGATATAAATCCAATATCTTCATCTACCTCACAGGGTGTCTGTTGTGGGGGAGGAAGGTAAAGGAGATTGTGAGCCGCTCTGAGACTCTTTGGAGTGGAGGGCGGGATATAAATCCAATATCTTCATCTACCTCACAGGGTGTCTGTTGTGGGGGGGGAGGAAGGTAAAGGAGATTGTGAGCCGCTCTGAGACTCTTCGGAGTGGAGGGCGGGATATAAATCCAATATCTTCATCTACCTCACAGGGTGTCTGTTGTGGGGGAGGAAGGTAAAGGAGATTGTGAGCCGCTCTGAGACTCTTCGGAGTGGAGGGCGGGATATAAATCCAATACCTTCTTCTTCTTCTTCTTGAATTATAATGGTCATAAGAAAACCATCACACTTTTCAAATGACTTTCAAATGGCAGTGGCATGATGAAGATTCCCATCTGTTTGCTTTATATGTTTTGCTTATTTTCCCTTTGTGTGTGTGTGGGGGGGGGGGGACATATTAGAAAGAAATCTTAGCGTTCAGCAAAATTCTTGCAGGTTGGTTGAGCGACGGAGCCCAGAAGCAGGTGTTTGGGGGAGCAGGAACTCATTTGCATATCAGACCACACCCTTTGGTGCAAAGTCAGCCAGAACTGCCTTCCTGTGCCTTCCTGCTCAAAAAAAACCTTGCTAAGAACTCATTTTGCTATATGCTTTGTCTAGGTTTTACATTCAAGCGGGAAAATCTCACCCTGTAGCCTTCCCAAAAGAGCCCCGTGGTGCAGCGTGGTAAAGCTGCAGTGCTGCAGTCTGAACTCTCGGCTCACGACCTGAGCTCGATCCTGGCGGAAGCTGGTTTCAGGTACCTGGCTTGAGGTTGACTCAGCCTTCCATCCTTCCGAGGTCGGTCAAATGAAGACCCAGCTTGCTGGGGGGAAAGTGTAAAAGACTGGGGAAGGCAATGGCAAACCACCCTGTCAAAAGGCTGCCTTGAAAACGTTCTGAAAGCAATGTCACCCCAGAGTCGGAAACGACTGGTGCTTGCACAGGGGACTACCTTTACCTTAAGAGCCCCGTGGCACAGAGTGGTAAAGCTGCAGTCCTGCAGTCCAAGCTCTGCTCACGACCTGTTCGATCCCTACGGAAGCTGGGTTCAGGTAGCCGGTCCAAGGTTGACTCAGCCTTCCATCCTTCCGAGGTCGGTCAAATGAGTCCCCAGCTTGCTGGGGGGAAAGCGTAGATGACTGGGGAAGGCAATGGCAAACCACCCCGTCAAAAGTCTGCCATGAAAACATTGTGAAAGCGACGTCACCCCAGAGTCGGAAACGACTGGTGCTTGCACCTTGACCTTTTTTAGTCTTCCCAAAGGTAGATGGGATTTTAAAATATGCAATATTACAGGGGTGGCCAAAGTGTGGCTCGGGAGCCACACGTGGCTCTTCCACACATATTGTGTTGCTCTCGAAGTCCCCACCGCCCCCATCAGCCATCTTGGAGAAGGCATTTGTCTCTTTTAAACACTTGCACTTGCAAGCCAAGCCAGTCAGTAGCTTCTAGAATGTATTTAAAGTTAAGATTGCTTTCTTTTCACCTCCCTCCCTCCTTTCCTTCCTTCCTTCCTTCCTTCCTTCCTTCCTCCCTCCCTTCCTTGCGGCTCTCAAACATCTGAGTTTTTCCTATGTGGCTCTTACGTTTAGCAAGTGTGGCCACCCCTGCTATATAAAGTCACTGGATGTGACATGAAAAATACAACACTGCCTTCTACTGTACCAAACTCCTGGTCCTTCAAGGCCAATATCCAAGTTTTCAGGCAGAGGTCTTTCCCATCACCTAATTCCACATCTTTTAAATGAAGATGTCAGGGATTGAACCGGGTACTTTGTGCATGCCAAGCAGAGGCTCCGTCACTGAGTCTCAGACGGACCCTCCCTAAATACACGGACAAATATATTTAATTTTTTTGATAGAAATGTTTTTCTTTAACAATAAGAGCGGGTGATGTGAAGCACTTTTTGCTTCTTTTAAAGAGGTCAAGGTAGTGCCCTGTGCAAGCATCGGTCGTTTCCGAATCTGGGGTGACGTTGCTTTCAGGATGTTTTCAGGGCAGACTTTTGATGGGGTGGTTTGCCATTGCCTTCCCCAGTAGGGTTGCCAATCCCCAGGTGGGGGCAGGGGATCCCCCGGTTTGGAGACCTTCCCCCCCGCTTCAGGGTCGTCAGAAAGCGGGGGGAGGGGAGGGAAATGTCTGCTGGGAATTCTATTATTCCCTATGGAGATTTATTCCCATAGAAAATCCATGGAGAATTGATCTGCGGGTATCTGGGGGGGCTGGTTTTTTGGGTAGAGGTACCAAATTTTCAGTATAGCATCTAGTGCCTCTTCCCAAAATACCCCCCCAAGTTTCAAAAAGATTGGACCAGGGGGTCCAATCCTATGAGCCCCAAAAGAAGGTGCCCCTATCCTTCATTATTTCCTATGGAAGGAAGGAATTGAAAAGGTGTGCCGTCCCTTTAAATGTGATGGCCAGAACTGAGCCACTTGGTGGGAAGGGCGGGATATAAATAATAAATAAACTAAACTAAACTAAAAAAACTCCCTTTGGAGTTCAATTACGCTTGTCACAGCCTTGATCTTGGCTCCACCCCCAAAGTCCCCAGGCATTTCTTGAATTGGACTTGGCAACCCTATTCCCCAGTCATCTACACTTTCCCCCAAGCAGGCTGGATACTCATTTCACCGACCTCGGAAGGATGGAAAGGCCGGGTCAACCTGGAGCCGGCTACCTGAACCCCAGCTTCTGCTAAAGTCACGAGCAGAGCTTAGGACTGCAGTACTGCAGCTTTACCACTCTACGCCACGGGGCTCTTTTGCTTCCTTCAGCTCCATGCAATGCGTCCCTCTGCGGGTTGGTTGGTACTTGGGGTGAGAGACCGCTGGCGCCACCCCTTCAAAGGCCCTGCCTCTTTCTCTTCGCTTGGCCGCCTCTTCTTTGACAGTCACTTTCCCCGCCCCCGCCTCCCTCCCTTCCAATCCTAGCGTCGCTTCTAGGAGGCTCCGCCTCTTTTGTGCGGGCCAAGAGAATTTTATCGCATAGAGCTAGGGGGAAAAGGTTGTCCGAACTTCGGGTACAAACTTAAAAGCCGCAGTCGTTACTGGGGCGATCTAGCGGCATCACTGGGCAAGCGCTGGACTCGGTGGAGCTCTGGTAGAAAATCTGTAAGGTCCAAAAGGAGAAATCCCTGTGCAGCACAAAAACTGCTCTTTTACATTTCAAGTAAACATCATATTTTATCAGTGTTCATTAAAGGTACAGAAATCATGAAGTAATCACAAAAGTCACTTGTAAAGAAAGCCACTATGTAAGTGGTGATACAGCATTCATGCTATAGTCCTTAATCGATGTTTGGACATAAAGTGCAAAGCAATCTTGCAAGGTAGTCCTCACAGTGCGTCAGTCACCGGAGAGAAAAAGCCTCAGAGACCGTATCGGAGACCGGTTTCGGCTTCACGCCTTTATCAATCACTCGTCTTTTAGCATTGTACTGCTTGACGTCTCCTCCTAGGACAATATTTTTAAGTCAACGGAGACACCAGTACAATTATTTACATTGGAGAATTCTCGCCGAAGTTTATCCACTGGAAGCGTCCCTCTGTGGCTCCAGAGGGATGCTTCCAGTGGATAAAGGTCATCAAGTGACCTTCCAGTGGATAAAGTCTCTCCGGTAACTGACGCACTGTGAGGACTACCTCGCAAGATTGCTTTTAGAAACTTTGCACTTTATGTCCAAACATTAAGGAGTATAGCATGAATGCTGTATCACCACTTACACAGTGGCTTTCTTTACAAGTGAATGTTGTGATTACTTAATGATTTCTGTACCTTTAATGAGTACTGATAAAATAGGACGTTTACTTGAATGTAAAAGAGCAGTTTTTGTGCTACACAGGGATTTCTCCTTATGAACATATGAAGCTGACATACTGAATCAGACCTTTGGTCCATCAAAGTCAGTATTGTCTTTTCAGGCTGGCAGCAGCTCTCCAGGGTCTCAAGCTGAGGTTTTTCACGCCTCTTTGCCTGGACCCTTTTGAGTTGGAGATGCCGGGGATTGAACCTGGGACCTTCTGCTTCCCAAGCAGATGCTCTACCACTGAGCCACAGCCCCATTCATAGCTCTCCAGGGTCTCAAGCTGAGGTTATTCACACCTATTTTGCCTGGACCCTTTTTAGTTGGAGAGGCCGGGGATTGAACCTGCAACCTAATGCTTACCAAGCAGATGCTCTACCACTGAGGCACAGCCCCATTCATGGCTCTCCAGGGTCTCAAGCTGAGGTTATTCACACCTATTTGCCTGGACCCTTTTGAGTTGGAGATGCCGGGGATTGAACCTGGGACCTTCTGCTTCCCAAGCAGATGCTCTACCACTGAGCCACCGTCCCTCCCTTTTTTATTCTCACAACAACACTGTGAGGTAGTTTTGCTGGCCAGCCCAAAGACACCCCATGACGGGAGAATGGGGATTTGAATTTGGGTATGCTCTAACAACTATACTACGCTGCCTCCCAAGATCATATGAACATATGAAGCTGCCTTATACCGAATCAGACCCTCGGTCCATCAAAGTCAGTATTGTCTTCTCAGACTGGCAGCGGCTCTCCAGGTCAAGCTGAGGTTTTTCACACCTATTTGCCTGGACCCTTTTTAGTTGGAGATGCCGGGGATTGAACCTGGGACCTCCTGCTTCCCAAGCAGATGCTCTATCACTGAGCCACCGTCCCTCCCCACCGCCGTTTTGGAAAATCTGTAAGGACAGTCTTCCTCCCTTGACATCTAGCCTCCCTATCTCCACTTTCATTTTTACCTTGAACTCATGGAGTACGGTTGCCATCTCTAGGTTGGGAACTACCTCGAGATTTGGGGGTGTGTGGACCCTGAGGAGGGTGGGGGTGAGGGTTGCCAGCCTCCAGGTGGGGCCTGGAGGCCTCCCGCTTTCACAACTGATCTCCAGCTGGCAGAGATCAGCTCCCTGGAGAAAATGGCCGCTTGGAAGGGTGGGTTCTATGGCATTGCACCCTGCTGAGGCCCCTCCCCACCCCAAACCACACCCTCTCCTGGCTCCACCCCCAAAGTCTCCAGGTATTTTCCAGCCCAGACCTGACAAACCTGGTGCGGCTTAGTACCACAGGGGCTCCAGTGGCGTGGCATTTTTCTCCAGGGGAACTGATCTCTTTCCCCTGGAGATCAATTTCTAATCCCCAGGAGATCTCCAGGTATCACCTGGAGGTTGGCAACCATGCCACAGGCGAGGGAATTTCCCCGCCCATTCCTTATTCCCAGCTTTCCGTTTCTGTTCTGTTCCCTCCAGGGGCAAATATGCAGAGAGATACCACTGGGGGATGGCATTCATGCGGTAACTTTTCTATTGGGAACCAACCAAATCGATGCATTGCATTCTGCAAGCCTTTGAGCCCAACAGGGCTCTTCATCGAACACAGATAGGAGCAGAACAAAGCCTAAGTCTAGGGGCACAAAGTTTGGGGATCAGCTTCCGTGTGCAGGAACACTTGCGAGAGGCGCGCGCCTAGGCTAGCTGCTTGAATCTATAATGCATGCATTTATTACATTAATTGTATTCTATTTATTATACAATTTTTATCCCCCGCCTTTCTCCGCCAGGCAGGGTTCAGGGCGGCTTCCAACAAATAAATACAATAAAATACAGTAAGTCAGAGATGCCATCTGGCCAACGGTAGCTCTCCAGATGTGCTTTTGCCTACAACTCCCATCAGCCCCAGCCGGCATGGTCAATGGCTGGGGCTGATGGGAGTTGTAGGCAAAACATCTGGAGAGCTACCCTTGCCCCCCCTCCCCCGCAATAGTAGGATGGCGATAATGAGATAGCATCACAGCAAGGGAAGCCTAAACAGGTGGAATAGGACGGGTGGCCAAGGGTAGCTCTCCAGATGTTTTTTGCCTACAACTCCCATCAGCCCCAGCCGGCATGGCCAATGGCTGGGGCTGATGGGAGCTGTAGGCAAAAAAAAAAACCTCTGGAGAGCTACCGTTGGCCACCCCTACGTATCATATCAGATGGTGCCCCAAATGAAATTATGGATAACTAAAGCGGCAGCCACAGCACCGCCCTCAGAGAGATATATCCCAAAGCAAACTTTTGCCGGGCGTCAAAATGCCTCCGGACTCGAACTCCGTCCCATCCGGGACCCGGCAAGCCCACGCAAGCTTTCGGTTTCAAGCCGGACGTCTCGAGGCGCAGACGACGCGACCGCAACCCCTCGAGAGCGAGCCGCCTCCCGCTCCTCCGCTCTCGCCGCCCAGCTCTATGGCGCGGCTCCGCTCCGGCCGCGCCGCTCTCTGTGGGCGGAAGTGGGCGGGGCGAGGCGCGGTTTGTTGTGGCGGCGGTGGGGCTGAAGGCCGCTTCCGCTGCTGCGTGCCCGGTCTCTGGGACGGCGAGGCCCGCGGGAGAGACGGCGGCGAGTGAGAGCGGTGCGGGGAGAGGGAAGGGGCGGGGCCGGGACTGGGGGCGGAGCTTGGGGGCGGAGCAACCCTGGCTGAGCTGGACAGCGCCGAGCACCCCCCGGGTCAGTTGCAGCAGCGGCGGCGGCTCCATATGGGAGGCTGACCCGGTGGGCCTCGGAGCTGCAGGGGCCTTGGAGGCAGCCCCGGTTGCCAGCCGGCCTGGAGAAAAGCAGACTGACGCTTTAACGATTTTCTTTTCTTCTTCTTTCGCGTATGATAAGGGTGCTTTAAAAATGCCGAGTTCTATATAGAACTTTGTTGCCCTTTACCCTAATAGGGTTCCCAAGTAGGGTTTGCTGGGTCCAATTCAGGAAATATCTGGGGACTTCGGGGGTGGAGCCAGGAGACTTTGGGGTGGAGCCAAGAGACATTGGGGGTGGAGCCAGGAGACATTGGGGGTGGAGCCAGGAGCAAGGGCGTGACAAGCATCCAAAGGGAATTCCGGCCATCGCGTTTCAAGGGACGGCACACCTTTTCAATGCCTTCCCTCCTTTGGAAAGAATGAAGGAGAGGGGCACCTGCTTTGCAGGCTCATAGCATTGGACCCCCTGGTCCAATCCTTTTGAAACTCGGCGGGTATTTTGGGGAGAGGCACTGGATGCTATGCTGCAAATTTGGTGCCTCTACCTCTACTGAATGTGTTGGTCATAAAGCTGCCGCTGGACTCAGACTTTGTTCCAGTGTGATTCCTGTTTGCCACATGTTCCTTGGGAGAGAAAGGCAGGGGTTTAGTCTCTGGTGGGGCGAACGGTACAAATCATCTCTGCCGGTTGCCGGACGCCATCGCATATGGGGAGAAGGGACTGTCTGACATCCTAGATTGCCCTACACAGATCTGAATGTCATCCGAGGTTATAGACCATGCCCAGATCAAACCCACATGGCCTCAGTTAAATTTTTTTTCTTCTAAAAGGAACGCATGAAGCTGTTGTGAACAGGTTTTTTCCCCCTGGAGGCAGTGCTAGCTCATACAACAGACTGCTAGAGGCGAAATCAGGGTTGGTATTATACTTTGGAACCAGGCTGAAGTTTTCTGAAACGTGGCCCGGAGCTTCTCTGTTATCTTATGAGATTAGATGCAGGTTTGGCTCTTGCATTTGCTTTACTTATGTCTTTTAAATAGGCATAACCTGCCGTTTTCCAATAAAAGTTTTGTAAATTTTCTAGGATACGAAACATACGGCTGGTAGTGTTGGGGTGAAAAGGCTGTGGGTCAGTGGTAGAGCATCGGCTTGGTATGCAGAAGGTCTCCGGTTCAATCCTCGGCATCTCTAGTTAAAAGAACTAGGCTGTAGGTGATGTAGACTGAGTAGACTGGACTCATCTTGATAGAACAAGGGTCTGATTCAGAATAAGGCAGCTTCATGTGGAGAGCTATGGCTCAGTGGTAGAGCACCTGCTTGGCATGCAGGAGGTCCCAGGTTCAATCCCCAGCATCTCCAGTTGAAAAGGACCAGGCAGGAGGTGATGGGAAAGACCTCAGCCTGAGACCCTGGAGAGCCAGGAGGAGGAGCTATGGTTCAGGGGAAGAACCTCTCCTTGGCATGCAGGAGGTCCCAGGTTCAATCCCCAGCATCTCCAGTTGATAAGGACCAGGCAGGAGGTGATGGGAAAGACCTCAGCCTGAGACCCTGGAGAGCCAGGAGGAGGAGCCATGGCTCAGTGGCAGAGCCTCTGCTTGGCATGCAGAAGGTCCTAGGTTCAATCCCTGCTATCTCCAGTGAAAAGGACCAGGCAGGAGGTGATGGGAAAGACCTCAGCCTGAGACCCTGGAGAGCCAGGAGGAGGAGCCATGGCTCAGGGGAAGAACCTCTGCTTGGCATGCAGAAGGTCCCAGGTTCAGTCCCCAGCATCTCCAGTTGAAAAGGATCAGGCAGGAGGTGATGGGAAAGACCTCTATCCAAGACCCTAGAGAGCTGCTGCCCGTCTGAGTAGACAAACCGGACCTTGATGGAGTGATGGTAACATAAGAACATGAGAGAAGCCATGTTGGATCAGGCCAGTGGCCCATCCAGTCAGAGCATCAGTGCCCCAGACAGTTCCAATAATATGCTGTGGCTAATAGCCACTGATGGACCTCTGCTCCATATTTTTATCCAATCCCCTCCTGAAGCTGGCTATACTTGTAGCCGCCACCACCTCCTGCGGCAGTGAATTCCACATGTTAATTACCCTTTGGGTGAAGAAGGACTTCCTTTTATCCATTCTAACCCGGCTGCTCAGCAATTTCATTGAATGCCCACGAGTTCTCGTATTGTGAGAAAGGGAGAAACTTCTTTCTTGACCTTTTTCATCCCATGCATAATCTTGTAAACCTCTATCATGTCACCCCTCAGTTGACGTTTCTCCAAGCTAAAGAGCCCCAAGCGTTTTAACCTTTCTTCATAGGGAAAGTGTTCCAAACCTTTCATCATTCTAGTTGCCCTTTTCTGGACTTTTTCCAGTGCAATAATATCCTTTTTGAGGTGCGATGACCAGAATTGTACACAGTATTCCAAATGAGACCGCACCATCGATTTATACAGGGGCATTATGATACTGGCTGATTTGCTTTCAATTCCCTTCCTAATAATGCCCAACGTGGCGTTGGCCTTTTTTATTGCAATCGCACACTGTCTTGACATTTTCATTGAGTTCTCTACCATGACCCCAAGATCTCTATCTTGGTCAGTCTCTGCCAGTTCACACCCCATCAACTTGTATTTGTAGCTGGGATTCTTGGCCCCAATCTGCATTACTTTGCACTGATTCGGTTTGATTCAGTGTAGGGCGGCTTCACATTAGGGCCTGCGGCTCAGTGGTGGAGCCTCTGTTTGGCATGCAGAAGGTCCCAGCTTCAATCCCCGGCTTCTCCAATATCAGGCGGAGAGCCATTTTGGTGTGGAGAGCCAGTTTGGTGTAGTGGTGAAGGGTGCGGACTCTTATCTGGGAGAACCGGGTTTGATTCCCCACTCCTCCACTTACACCTGCTGGAATGGCCTTGGGTCAGCCAGAGCTCTGGCAGAGGTTGTCCTTGAAAGGGCAGCTGCTGGAGAGTCCTCTCCAGCCCCACCCACCTCACAGGGTGTCTGTTGTGGGGGAGGAAGGGAAAGGAGATTGTGAGCCGCTCTGAGACTCTTCGGAGTGGAGGGCGGGATATAAATCCAATATCTTCACTACCTCACAGGGTGTCTGTTGAGGGGGAGGAATGTAAAGGAGATTGTGAGCCGCTGTGAGACTCTTCGGAGTGGAGGGCGGGATATAAATCCAAAATCTTCTTCTTCTTCTCCAGTTGTAAAGGCCAGGCAGCAGGTCATGTGAAAGACCTCATCCCGAGTCCCCTGGAGAGCAGCTGCCAGTCTGAGTGGACAATACTGAATTTGATGGACGAAGGTTCTGGCTCAATGGACTGGAGCTTCATGCATGTTCATAAGCATGTGTTTCTTTTCCAGGCGGCCCCCATGAGTTCTCCTGTGGAGTATGTCCATGATCCTCTTTGCCTGCGTGGTGCGGGTGAGAGACGGGCTCCCGCTCTCGGCATCCACGGACTTCCACTGGACCAGGACTTCTTGGAATGCAGGAAGAGGCTGAAGGCCTTGTCGTCCGTCCTGACGTGGTATCCCAGTCGGGGGACAGCCAAAGAACGTGACCTCAGCATACAGTAAGCGGCCCTCCGGCCAGAGAGAAATGTTAACTCTCCTTAATATAGCCGGAAGGGGTGGCCTCCGGAGCAGCAGCATCCTTTAGAATCATAGAGTTGGAAGGGACCTCTAGGATCGTCTAGTCCAACCCCCTGCACCATGTGAGAAATTCACAAATACCTCCCCCTAAATCCTGTCAGATGGCCGTCTAGCCTCTGTTTCAAAACCTCCAAGGGAGGAGAGCCCACCACCTCGCGAGGAAGCCTGTTCCACTGAGGAACCGCTCTAAACTCACAAACCCCTTCCCCTAAATTCACAGGATCTTCAAAGCTGCCAGATGGCCGTCTAGCCTCTGTTTCAAAACCTCCAAGGGAGGAGAGCCCACCACCTCGCGAGGAAGCCTGTTCCACTGAGGAACCGCTCTAAACTCACCAACACCTCCCCCCTAAATTCACAGGATCTTCAAAGCTGTCAGATGGCCGTCTAGCCTCTTTTTCAAAACCTCCAAGGGAGGAGAGCCCACCACCTCGCGAGGAAGCCTGTTCCACTGAGGAACCGCTCTAAACTCACAAACCCCTCCCCCTAAATTCACAGGATCTTCAAAGCTGTCAGATGGCCGTCTAGCCTCTGTTTCAAAACCTCCAAGGGAGGAGACCCCACCACCTCGCGAGGAAGCGTGTTCCACTGAGGAACCGCTCTAAACTCACAAATACCTCCCCCTAAATTCACAGGATCTTCAAAGCTGTCAGATGGCCGTCTAGCCTCTGTTTCAAAACCTCCAAGGGAGGAGAGCCCACCACCTCGCGAGGAAGCCTGTTCCACTGAGGAACCGCTCTAAACTCACAAACACCTCCCCGTAAATTCACGGGATCTTCAAAGCTGTCAGATGGCCGTCTAGCCTCTGTTTCAAAACCTCCAAGGGAGGAGAGCCCACCACCTCGCGAGGAAGCCTGTTCCACTGAGGAACCGCTCTAAACTCACAAACACCTCCCCCTGAATTCACAGGATCTTCAAAGCTGTCAGATGGCCGTCTAGCCTCTGTTTCAAAACCTCCAAGGGAGGAGAGCCCACCACCTCGCGAGGAAGCCTGTTCCACTGAGGAACCGCTCTAAACTCACAAACCCCTCCCCCTAAATTCACAGGATCTTCAAAGCTGCCAGATGGCCGTCTAGCCTCTGTTTCAAAACCTCCAAGGGAGGAGAGCCCACCACCTCGCGAGGAAGCCTGTTCCACTGAGGAACCGCTCTAAACTCACCAACACCTCCCCCCTAAATTCACAGGATCTTCAAGCTGTCAGATGGCCGTCTAGCCTCTGTTTCAAAACCTCCAAGGGAGGAGAGCCCACCACCTCGCGAGGAAGCCTGTTCCACTGAGGAACCGCTCTAAACTCACAAACACCTCCCCGTAAATTCACGGGATCTTCAAAGCTGTCAGATGGCCGTCTAGCCTCTGTTTCAAAACCTCCAAGGGAGGAGAGCCCACCACCTCGCGAGGAAGCCTGTTCCACCGAGGAACCGCTCTAAACTCACAAACACCTCCCCCTAAATTCACAGGATCTTCAAAGCTGTCAGATGGCCGTCTAGCCTCTGTTTCAAAACCTCCAAGGGAGGAGAGCCCACCACCTCGCGAGGAAGCCCTGTTCCACTGAGGAACCGCTCTAAACTCACAAACACCTCCCCCTGAATTCACAGGATCTTCAAAGCTGTCAGATGGCCGTCTAGCCTCTGTTTCAAAACCTCCAAGGGAGGAGAGCCCACCACCTCGCGAGGAAGCCTGTTCCACTGAGGAACCGCTCTAAACTCACAAACACCTCCCCCTAAATTCACAGGATCTTCAAAGATGTCAGATGGCCGTCTAGCCTCTGTTTCAAAATCTCCAAGGGAGGAGAGCCCACCACCTCGCGAGGAAGCCTGTTCCACCGAGGAACCGCTCTAAACTCACAAACACCTCCCCCTAAATTCACAGGATCTTCAAAGCTGTCAGATGGCCGTCTAGCCTCTGTTTCAAAACCTCCAAGGGAGGAGAGCCCACCACCTCCCGAGGAAGCCTCTTCCACTGAGGAACCGCTCTAAACTCACAAACACCTCCCCCTAAATTCACAGGATCTTCAAATCTGCCAGATGGCTATCTAGCCTCTGCTTAAAAACCTCCAAGAAGCAGAGCCCACCTCCTCCTGAGGAAGCCTGTTCCACTGAGGAGCCGCTCTAACCGTCAGGAAGTTCTTCCTAATGTTGAGCCGGAAACTCTTGTGATTTAATTTCAACCCATTGGTTCTGGTCCTACCTTCCGGGGCCACAGAAAACAATGCCACCCCATCCTCTACAGGACAGCCCTTCAAGGACTTGAAGATGGTGATCAGATCACCTCTCAGCCTTGATAAGATAAAATCTGAAGGAGAAGCTGGCGACGGAAACATTGTGGTATTGGAGGCCGTCCTCTTAAGCATTGCTCATGCGCTCTCCGGAAGTTCACTGAGCCGCAGGCCCTAATATGAATCAGACCAAATCAGTGCAAAGTGATGCACGTTGGGGCCCAAAATCCCAGCTACAAATACAAGTATTTGGCAGTGGAATAAGAATGCTGGACTTCAAGGACCAGTGGTGTCTGATCTGGCATTTCCTCTTATATTCTTAAGTGATGTTAGCCTCATGTGGACAAAGCTGACCCAATAGATATTGTTTACCTTGACTTCCAGAAAGCTTTTGATGAAGTTCCTCATCAAAGGCTCCTTAGTAAGCTCGAGAGTTATGGAGTAAAAGGACAGGTCCTCTTGTGGATCAAAAACTGGCTAATTAATAGGAAGCAGAGAGTGAGTATAAATGGGCAGTCTTCGCAGTGGAGGACGATAAGCAGTGGGGTGCCGCAGCGCTCAGTACTGGGTCCCATGCTCTTTAACTTGTTCATTAATGATCTGGAGTTGAGAGTAAGCAGTGAAGTGGCCAAGTTTGCAGATGACACTAAAGTGTTCAGGGTGGTGAGAACCAGAGAGGATTGTGAGGAACTCCAAAGGGATCTGTTGAGGCTGGGCGAAGTGGGCGTCGACGTGGCAGATGAGGTTCAGTGTGGCCAAGTGCAAAGTAATGCACATCGGGGCCAAGAATCCCAGCCACAAATACAAGTTGAGGGGTGTGAACTGGCAGAGACTGACCAAGAGAGAGATCTTGGCGTCGTGGTAGAGAACTTCAAGTAATTAAAACTTCAAGTAATTAAAATAATACAATAATAATCTGCGTTTCTTTTCCTTCCCAGCTTCCATTCTTCCGGGGAAGTCGCCTGCATGGGCATTTGTGCCAGCAGCTACCCGGCCGTCATGGCGTTTTGCTTCCTGGAAGAGCTGCAGTGGGAATTCGCCGCTGCCTACGACGTGACGAGCGTCGGCCTGGCTTCCAGACCCTATGCTTTCCTGGAATTTGGTGCGTAGCTCGCGGCCTCTCCCTGTTGCCCCCCTCCCCCCTTTCTCTCTCTTTCCTAGAAACGAGTGCAGAAGATAGACTTGCATTGAGTTGGATGCTGCAGATCCAGCCCGCTCACGGTGGGGCTGCTGCCATCTGGTGCAAAGAGCCTTTGGGGCTGATCCAAGAGGAAGGAAGCGTCATTGGGCTGGCCGAGAGCACTGCTCTTAGCAGAAGAGATCTGCAGGATCTTCTATCCCAGGGGTGGCCAAACTGCAGCTGGGGAGCCATATGTGCCTCTTTCACACATACTGGGTGGCTCTCAAAGCCCCCACAGCCTCATTGGCTGGCTTGGAGAAGGCATTTCTCTCTTTAAATCACTTCTCCAAGTGGCAGCTTGGAGAATGCATTTAAAGTTACTTTCCTTCCACCCCCTCCTTCCTCCCTCCCTCCTTCCCTCCTTCCTTCCTCCCTATCTCCCTCCTTCCTTCCTTCCTCCCTCTCTCCCTCCTTCCTTCCTCCTTTTCCTACCTCTCTCCTTCCTTCCCTCCTTCCCTCTTTCCTTCCTCCCTCTCTCCCTCCTTCCTTCCTCCTTTTCCTACCTCCTTCCTTCCTTCCTTCCTTCCTTCCTTCCTTCCTTCCTTCCGTCCGTTAAGTTCTCTCCCTCACAACAGACACCCTGTGAGGTGGGTGGGGCTGAGAGGGCTCTTACAGCAGCTGCCCTTTCAAGGACAACCTCTGCCAGAGCTATGGCTGACCCAAGGCCATGCCAGCAGGTGCAAGTGGAGGAGTGGGGAATCAAACCCGGTTCTCCCAGATAAGAGTCCGCACACTTCACCACTACACCAAACTGGCTCTCCAGTTAAGATTAGGTAGTAGAGATATAAACCTTATAAAGGACACAGACAAGCACAAAGATTTTTTTAAAAAAAACTTAAAACATGCTTAAAGCATTAGCACTTGGTCTTAAAAGTGCTTTCTTTGTATTTCTCCCATGGGCTCTAGGGAACCGGACAAAGGAAGCTCTGGCTCTTTTCCTCCTACCCCAGAGGACCAGGAGGGGGAGGAGCCTCAGCCAATAGAAGGAAGAGAGGCTTGGCTCAGTAGCTCTGCTGTGCAATTGAGAGAGCCTGGCAAAGCAACCTCTTTTTCCTTCCCTTCCTCCCCAAGGGAGGAGCCTCAGGCAATGGAGAAAATAGAGGCTTTGCTCTGTAGCTTCTGTGCGATTGAGCAAGCCTGGCAAAGTGAGCTGCAGAAGGAAGCAAGAGAGAGAGAGAGAAGGGCGCAGATGACAGCCAGTTGCTTGGGTGGCCTGATAGGAGCCCTCTGGGGGCCTCATTCGGCCCCCCGAACTGCATGTTTGACGCTCCTATAAATCTTCGACTGACTGAATCACGTTGGTTTCGTACGGAATAAGTTCTGCATCGGCGCTGCTTGCTCCTTCTCTTGCAGACAGTGTCATTCAGAAAGTCAAAAGCCGCTTCAGTGGCACCAACTGCGCTCCCCTGAAGCTCAACTTTGAAAAAATCCGGGAAGAGCTCCAGCTGCGCCCTCCCCTGCAGGTGAAGCTGGAAGAGGCGGAGCTGGCGAACGGGATGGCGAACGGGCACGCAGAGCTCCCCCTAGAGCCTGGTAAGCGCCATTGCACTTCGTGTGTCGGGCCGGAAATGGGAAAGTTTGAGTTCAAATTCTTCCTTTGCCATGAAGCTCACTGGATGATGGGGTTGCCAACTCTAGGTTTAGAGATACGTGGAGATTTTGAGGGTGGAATCTGGGGAGGGCAGGGTTGAGGGAAGGGTTAATGCCATAGAGTCCACCTTCCAGAGCAAAAGTTTTGTCCAGGGGAATCGGTCTCTGTCATCCGGGGATCATCTGTAATGTTGGGAGGCCTCCTGGCAGCACTTGAAGATTGGCAGCTTTACTGGATGACCTTAGTTCAGTTGCTGTCTTTCCACGTAACCTCCCTTGTAGGGCAGTTCTGAGGATAAAATGGAGTTGGAGAGAACCCTGAAGGCCTCTCAGCAGGAAGGGTGGGATAAAAAACATAGCAAATAATAAAATAACGCTATGGTAAATGCCTGTGTTGTCAGTAGCCAAGGTTGGTTGGCAGTTTTTAACGTTTTGTACTCTTAGCATCGTTTATGGCTTTTGTTTTTGAGCAGGAATGCACAGGAACTCAGTGTCAAGCATCGGTATTCAAATAAACAAGCTATGGTTGGATACAAATACTTGCTTTATTGATAATCCGGTACTGTCTCAAGGCGCGATACCTTGAGAGTGATACAAAGACTCAGAAGGCACATCGTTTTAAGGACTACTTCAAAGGCAATAGACGAGATAGCTTCAAGCCATAACAAATAGATGTGGATTGCTACAAATATTCAAAAATACTACCATTTACTTCTATCTACTCCTTTACTTCTATCATCAAAGTTACTTACATTTCCTACATTTTCTAGCTAGAGGTGAGAAAGTACAGAGAGGCGAGAAAAAAGGAAGGAGGGGGTATGCTTTGATATGCAGACCTAGGGAAGCAAAACTTTCAGGGTAGGAAGAAGATCATAAAGTTCTAACAACTGTATCGATTTAATACACCAGAATAGCATGCTTGACACTCAGTTCCGGCTGGCTTGGTGTCAGGAGGTGTGACTTAAGATGCAAATTAGTCCCTGCTTGGCTTTTTAAAAAAAATTTATTTATACCCCTCCCTCCCCTCTGTGAAACCAATGGCGATGTCAGGAGGTGTGGCCTAAAATGCAAATGAGTCTCTGCTGCCGAAATTGCTTTAGCTGAGGGCATAGCCAAAGGGAAATTCTGAATTTGCATCCATCCAGTTTGGTGTCTAAAACAGCCTGCCTTAATAACGAAGAACTTGTAAATGATTTTTGAGTTTGGACAAAAACTCTGGACGAAAATCTCCTGGAACGTCGGGTTTCACTCTCAGCGCACCTCCATTAGCGTGGCTTGCAACAGGATTCCTGACGGACAGCGATACGGACATGTTGTCTGAGAGCTGTGGAGATAAGTCATTTCTAACAGCGTGGTCTTAAGCAGGGTGGCCCCCTCTATTGTAGTCGTTGGCCACTGGAAGGGATAGCTGCGCTCGAGATAGTCCTGTAAGAGCTGTAGCTCAGAAGCCGTCTAGGCCAAAGAGGTAGAGGAGGGGAGCACACAGAACATGAGGGCAGAGCCGAGGCTTCCGAGCGATGCTTCCCAGTCTTCTTACTTTGTTTTTTTTTGTTTGTTTCTTTTAAAATGGACCTGAAGCCTCCACTCAGAGGATGCAACCCGTGTCTCCTGCGGGCATCTTGTCCCTCGTCCTCAACATCATGTGCGGGGCGCTGAATCTCATCCGAGGCGTTCACCTTGCAGAATACTCATTCCAGGTAACTCGAGAGACAACTTAAAGCAGGGGTGTCAGACCCATGAGGGCTGAATATGACATGAATGAGACCTTGGAGAGCCGGTTTGGTGTCGTGGTGAAGTGCACGGACTCTTATCTGGGAGAACCGGGTTTGATTCCCCACTCCTCCACTTGCACCTGCTGGAATGGCCTTGGGTCAGCCATAATGGTTAAGAGAGCGGACTCTTATCTGGGAAAACCGGATTTAATTCCACACTCCTCCACTTACACCAGCTGGAATGGCCTTGGGTCAGCCATAGCTCTGCCAGAGGTTGTCCTTGAAAGGGCAGCTGCTGTGAGAGCCCTCTCAGCCCCACCCACCTCACAGAGTGTCTGTTGTGGGGGGAGAAGATATAGGAGATTGTGAGCCGCTCTGAGACTCTTCGGAGTGGAGGGCGGGATATAAATCCAATATCTTCATCTACCTCACAGGGTGTCTGTTGTGGGCGGGGGGGGGAGATAAAGGAGATTGTGAGCCGCTCTGAGACTCTTCGGAGTGGAGGGCGGGATATAAATCCAATATCTTCATCTACCTCACAGGGTGCCTGTTGTGGGGGGGGGGGGAAGATAAAGGAGATTGTGAGCTGCTCTGAGACTCTTCAGAGTGGAGGGCCGGATATAAATTCAATATCTTCATCTACCTCACAGGGTGTCTGTTGTGGGCGGGGCGGGGGGGGAGATAAAGGAGATTGTGAGCTGCTCTGAGACTCTTCGGAGTGGAGGGCAGGATATAAATCCAATATCTTCATCTACCTCACAGGGTGTCTGTTGTGGGGGGGGAAGATAAAGGAGATTGTGAGCTGCTCTGAGACTCTTCGGAGTGGAGGGCCGGATATAAATTCAATATCTTCATCTACCTCACAGGGTGTCTGATGTGGGGGGGGGGGGGAAGATAAAGGAGATTGTGAGCTGCTCTGAGACTCTTCGGAGTGGAGGGCGGGATATAAATTCAATATCTTCATCTACCTCACAGGGTGTCTGTTGTGGGCGGGGGGGAGATAAAGGAGATTGTGAGCTGCTCTGAGACTCTTCGGAGTGGAGGGCGGGATATAAATCCAATATCTTCATCTACCTCACAGGGTGTCTGTTGTGGGGGGGGGAAGATAAAGGAGATTGTGAGCTGCTCTGAGACTCTTCGGAGTGGAGGGCCGGATATAAATTCAATATCTTCATCTACCTCACAGGGTGTCTGATGTGGGGGGGGGGAGATAAAGGAGATTGTGAGCTGCTCTGAGACTCTTCGGAGTGGAGGGCAGGATATAAATCCAATATCTTCATCTACCTCACAGGGTGTCTGTTGTGGGGGGGGGAGATAAAGGAGATTGTGAGCCGCTCTGAGACTCTTTGGAGTGGAGGGCGGGATATAAATCCAATATCTTCATCTACCTCACAGGGTGTCTGTTGTGGGGGGAGGAAGGGAAAGGAGATCGTGAGCTGCTTCGGCGTGGAGGGCGGGATATAAACCAATATCTTCATCCTACCTCACAGGGTGTCTGTTGTGGGGGGAGGAAGGTAAATGAGATTGTGAGCTGCTGTGAGACTCTTCGGAGTGGAGGGCGGGATATAAATCCAATATCTTCATCTATCTCACAGGGTGTCTGTTGTAGGGGAGGAAGGGAAAGGAGATTGTGAGCCGCTCTGAGGCTCTTCGGAGTGGAGGGCGGGATATAAATCCAATATCTTCATCTACCTCACAGGGTGTCTCTTGTGGGGGAGGAAGGGAAAGGAGATTGTGAGCCACTCTGAGGCTCTTCGGAGTAGAGGGCGGGATATAAATCCAATATCTTCATCTACCTCACAGGGTGTCTGTTGTGGGGGAGGAAGGGAAAGGAGATTGTGAGCCGCTCTGAGGCTCTTCGGAGTAGAGGGCGGGATATAAATCCAATATCTTCATCTACCTCACAGGGTGTCTGTTGTGGGGGAGGAAGGGAAAGGAGATTGTGAGCCGCTCTGAGACTCTTCGGAGTGGAGGGCGGGATATAAATCCAATATCTTCATCTACCTCACAGGGTGTCTGTTGTGGGGGAGGAAGGGAAAGGAGATTGTGAGCCGCTCTGAGGCTCTTCGGAGTAGAGGGCGGGATATAAATCCAATATCATCTTCTTCTTCTTGGGCCAGGACATGTGTGTACCTGTTTTAGAATAGGTAGCAGAGATATAAACTTTATAAAGCACACCAACAAACGCAATTAAAGATTTTTTTTAAACTTAAAACATGATTAAGACATGAGCACTCAGTCTTAAATGTGCTTTCTCTGTATTCCTTTCTTTGTATTCCTCCCATGGGATCCAGGGAACTGGGCGAAGGAAGCTCTGGCTCTTTCTTTCCCCAGGGGATCCCTGGCTGCTCAGCAATTTCGTTGAATGTCCACGAGTTCTCGTATTGTGAGAAAGGGAGAAAAGTCCCTCTTTCTCTACCTTCTTATCCCATGCATAATCTTGTCAACCTCTCTCATGTCACCCCGCAGTCGACGTTTCTCCAAGCTAAAGAGCCCCAAGCGTTTTAACCTTTCTTCATAGGGAAGGTGCTCCAGCCCTTTAATCATTCTAGTTGCCTTTCTCTGGACTTTCTCCAATGTTATAATAATATCCTTTTTGAGGTGTGGTGACCAGAACTGCACACAGTACTCCAAATGAGACCGCACCATCGATTTATACAGGAGCATTATGATTCTGGCTGATTTGTCTTCAATTCCCTTCCTAATAATTCCCAGCATGGCGTTGGCCTTTTTTATTGCAATTGCACACTGTCTTGACATTTCATGAATCCTGAGAGGATTCATCCTCAGGCCCCTCAAATTTTAGTCTGGCACTTCGTTCTCCTGCATGGGTAACCTAGAGGTGGTAGACCAGCAAGCTTGTGAATTATATATATATATATATATATATATATATATATATATATATATATATATATATATTTTGTTTCCCCGCATGCAAAAAATGAATGGATTTGATCTCAGAATTTTTTATTCCCCAACAGGAAGACCGCAGAGGAATTGGGAACGTGATCGCGTTCCTCGTCCCTTTTGTCGCTTGCTTTTTATTGGTGAGTATTGGGCCCGCTTTCTTGTTTGTTTTATTCCATTTTAATACAGAAAAAACTACCCGAGGCCCTGCAGGATATAGAGAGGGGCTATAGCTCAGCGGAAGAGCTTCTGCTTAAGAACATAAGAGAAGCCATGTTGGATCAGGCCAATGGCCCATCCAGTCCAACACTCTGTGTCACATAAGAGAAGCCATGCTGGATCAGGCCAATGGCCCATCCAGTCCAACACTCTGTGTCACATAAGAACATAAGAGAAGCCCTGTTGGATCAGGCCAATGGCCCATCCAGTCCAACACTCTGTGTCCCATATGAACATAAGAGAAGCCATGTTAGATCAGGCCAATGGCCTATCCAGTCCAACACTCTGTGTCACATAAGAACATAAGAGAAGCCATGTTGGATCAGGCCAATGGCCCATCCAATCCAACACTCTGTTTCACATAAGAACATAAGAGAAGCCATGTTGGATCAGGCCAATGGCCCATCCAGTCCAACACTCTGTGTCGCATAAGAACATAAGAGAAGCCATGTTGGATCAGGCCAGTGGGCCATCCAGTCCAACACTCTGTGTCCCATAAGAACATAAGAGAAGCCATGTTGGATCAGGCCAGTGGGCCATCCAGTCCAACACTCTGTGTCCCATAAGAACATAAGAGAAGCCATGTTGGATCAGGCCAATGGCCCATCCAGTCCAACACTCTGTGTCACATAAGAACATAAGAGAAGCCCTGTTGGATCAGGCCAATGGCCCATCCAGTCCAACACTCTGTGTCCCATATGAACATAAGAGAAGCCATGTTAGATCAGGCCAATGGCCTATCCAGTCCAACACTCTGTTTCACATAAGAACATAAGAGAAGCCATGTTGGATCAGGCCAGTGGGCCATCCAGTCCAACACTCTGTGTCCCATAAGAACATAAGAGAAGCCATGTTGGATCAGGCCAGTGGGCCATCCAGTCCAACACTCTGTGTCCCATAAGAACATAAGAGAAGCCATGTTGGATCAGGCCAATGGCCCATCCAGTCCAACACTCTGTGTCACATAAGAACATAAGAGAAGCCATGTTGGATCATATCAATGGCCCGTCCAGTCCAACACTCTGTGTCCCATAAGAACATAAGAGAAGCCATGTTTGATCAGGTCAATGGCCCATCCAGTCCAACACTCTGTGTCACATAAGAACATAAGGGAAGCTATGTTGGATCAGGCCAATGGCCCGTCAAGTCCAACACTCTGTGTCCCATAAGAGAAGCCATGTTGGATCAGGTCAATGGCCCGTCCAGTCCAACACTCTGTGTCCCATAAGAACATAAGAGAAGCCATGTTGGATCAGGCCAATGGCCCATCCAGTCCAACACTCTGTGTCCCATAAGAATATAAGAGAAGCCATGTTGGATCAGGTCAATGGCCCATCCAGCCCAACACTCTGTGTCACACAGTGGCCAATATTTGTCTGTGTGTGTTTGTGTGTGTGTGTGTGTGCATGTGTATATATATATATATATATATATATATATATATATATATATATATATGTATATATATATATATATATATATATATATATACACACACACATACACATACTGTGGCTAATAGCCACTGATGGACCTCTGCTCCTTATTTTTATCCAATCCACTCTTAAAGCTGGCTATGCTTGTAGCCACCACCACCTCCTGTGGCAGTGAATTCCACATGTTAATCATCCTTTGGGTGAAGAAAGACTTCCTTTTATCCGTTTTAATTTGACTGCTCAGCAATTTCATTGAATGCCCATGAGTTCTTGTATTGTGAGAAAGGGAGAAAAGTACTTCTTTCTCTACTTTCTCCATCCCATGCATCATCTTGTAAACCTCTATCATGTCACCCCGCAGTCGACGTTTGTCCAAGCTAAAGAGCCCCAAGCGTTTCAACCTTTTTTCATAGGGAAAGTGTTTCAGCCCTTTAATAATTCTAGTTGCCCTTTTCTGGACTTTCTCCAATGCTTTAATATCCTTTTTGAGGTGCGGTGACCAGAATTGTACACAGTACTCCAAATGAGACCGCACCATCGATTTATACAGGGGCATTGTGATACTGGCTGATTTGTTTTCAATTCCCTTCCTAATAATTCCCAGCTTGGAAAGCAGAAGGTCCCACGTTCAATCCCCAGTTAAAAGGGATCAGGCAGCAGGTGATGGGAAAGACCTCCGCCTGGGATCCTGGGGAGCCAATGCCAGCCTGAGTAGCCAATATGACATTGATGGACCAAAGATGTGGTTCAGCAGCAGCAGAAGAATAATTGCAGATTTATACCCCGCCCTTCTCTCTGAATCAAAGACTCAGAGCAGCTTACAATCTCCTTTATCTTCCTCCCTCATAACAGACACCCTGTGAGGTGGGTGGGGCTGGAGAGGGCTCTCACAGCAGCTGCCCTTTCAAGGACAACCTCTGCCAGAGCTATGGCTGACCCAAGGCCATCCAAGTAGCTGCAAGTGGAGGAGTGGGGAATCAAACCCGGTTCTCCCAGATAAGAGTCCGCTCACTTAACCACTATGGCTGACCCAAGGCCTTTCCAGTAGCTGCAGGTGGAGGAGTGGGGAATCAAACCCAGTTCTCCCTGATAAGAGTCCACACACTTCACCACTATAACTGACCCAAGGCCTTTCCAGCAGCTGCAAGTGGAGGAGTGGGGAATCAAACCCGGTTCTCCCAGATAAGAGTCCGCTCACTTAACCACTATGGCTGACCCAAGGCCATTCCAGCAGCTGCAAGTGGAGGAGTGGGGAATCAAACCCTTTTCTCCCTGATAAGAGTCCATACACACTTCACCACTATGGCTGACCCAAGGCCTTTCCAGCAGCCGCAAGTGGAGGAGTGGGGAATCAAACCCAGTTCTCCCAGATAAGAGTGCACCCACTTAACCACTATGGCTGACCCAAGGCCATTCCAGCCAGTGCGAGTGGAGGAGTGGGGAATCAAACCCGGTTCTCCCAGTTAAGAGTCCACAGACTTCAGCACTATGGCTGACCCAAGGCCTTTCCAGCAGCTGCAAGTGGAGGAGTGGGGAATCAAACCCGGTTCGCCCAGATAAGAGTCCACAGACTTCACCACTATGGCTGACCCAAGGCCTTTCCAGCAGCTGCAAGTGGAGGAGTGGGGAATCAAACCCGGTTCTCCCAGTTAAGAGTCCACAGACTTCACCACTATGGCTGACCCAAGGCCATTCCAGCAGGTGCAAGTGGAGGAGTGGGGAATCAAACCCGGTTCTCCCAGATAAGAGTCCCCGCACTTAACCATGACACCAAACTGGCTCTCGTGTATGTATAATATTAAGCAGGAAGGTGGTGTAGAATGTCGATTCATATTTGCACTAGAACATGCACTGAGTGCCAGACAGATTTGCACTAATTCTAGTCATGGAACTCTAGCCATGGGATTAGTCATTAACTCTAGCCAGAACCTGAAGTGCCCTAAAGTTGTGTTATACATCAACCGGCATCTAGTTCTGGTGCTCACCATCTCTTCGGCGCTCTCCTCTTTCTTCCAGTGCTACCTTTACCTGTTCTACTGTTCGGCGCGGCGGGCCAAGGTCTTTGCGCTTTTCGTCACCATCTGTGCGTGCAATCTCTACCTGTACGGACCAAGGAACGTCTGGCAGATCCTTTTCCACATAGGGGTGGCCTCGCTGTCGGCGCATCAGATTCTCACGCGGCGAGTCGTGGAGAAGCAGCCGGACTGCGGAGTATGAAAACGAACGTGGAATGCCAAAACTTGGGGGAGGGCGATATTTCATGCTGTTTGGCAGTCGTCTAGGCAACAGGGTGGGTTTTTTTTTTTTAAAAAAAAAGAAAAGCCATGGTTCTCTCTGCTATGTGGGTTTTTATAGTATCAATTGATCGTAGTTTCGTAGGGTGAAAGGGACCGGAAGGGCGGCTTCTTCCTCCCGAGACAGGGGTCTCCAATGCACCGATTTGCTGCAGATCAATGAATATAATTCAGAGGATGGCCTGGTCGCTAAGGCGATGTGGGCATACAAAGGGAATAGACAGGGTGACCTCTCGGCTTCCAAAAAGGAGCGGGGCAATCTGTCAAAGGCATGCAAAGAAGCTGACGAGCAGTTGGTTCAGGATGGATGACTCCTTTACATGGAGAGGGGTTAAAGGGTGGCATTCGCTGCCAGCGGATGTAGCCGTGGCTTCAGGAACGGATAGCTTCGAAAGGGGATTAGATAGGTTCACAGAGGACCAGCCTATCAATGGCTACCAGCCGTAGTGGCTGCAGGGAACCTCCACGTTCAAAGGCACTAAGCCTCTGGGATCCCGGAGCCAGGAAACAACATCAGCGGAAAGTCTTGAATCCCTTTGCCGGAAGAACTGGTTGGCCTCTGTGTGAGACAGGATGCTGGACTGGATGGACCCTCAGTGGTCTGATCCAGCAGGGCTCTTCTGATGTTCTTCTCAGGGGAAGGCCTCAGCCTCTCTGCCCTGATGTTGGCCCTTCAGAGGAACTGATTTGCCTCTGTGTGAGACATGAGGCTGGACTAGATGGACCCTCCCTGGTCTGATCCAGCAGGGCTCTTCTGATGTTCTTCTCAGGGGAAGGCCTCAGCCTCTCTGCCCTGTTGTTGGCCCTCCAGAGGAACTGGCTGGCCACTGTGTGAGACGGGATGTTGGACTAGATGGACCCTCAGTGGTCTGATCCAGCAGGGCTCTTCTGATGTTCTTCTCAGGGAAAGGCCTCAGCGCCTATGCCCTGTTGTTGGCCTTCCAGAGGAACTGGTTGGCCACTGTGTGAGACGGGAAGTTGGACTAGATGGACCCTCACTGGTCTGACCCAGCAGGGCTCTTCTGATCTTCTTTTCAAGGGAAGGCCTCAGCCTCTCTGCCCTGTTGTTGGCCCTCCAGAGGAACTGGCTGGCCACTGTGTGAGACGGGAAGTTGGACTAGATGGACCCTCACTGGTCTGACCCAGCAGGGCTCTTCTGATCTTCTTCTCAAGGGAAGGCCTCAGCCTCTCTGCCCTGTTGTTGGCCCTCCAGAGGAACTGGCTGGCCACTGTGTGAGACAGGAGGCTGGACTGGATGGACCCTCACTGTTCTGAGGGTCTTCTGATATCCTGGAATGTGCCCTGAATGAATAGTAAGTTGAAAAGAACCGACTCTTCTGGTTGACACCTGCTTGTCAAACCTCAGCACGGGACAGTGGAAGGCGGAAGGAAGCTTCACGGTGACAGTTGTGGCAGGAGCTCAGGAAACGGGCACCGATTGGGTCAAACATCTGTTCCCCTGCAGCTGCCCCAAAGGACGTCGACCCAGAGGGGCTCGTCGTCTTAGCGGCCCTCCGCGCAGCGTGCTCCTGGGAGCAGAAGTCTACAGAAAACGGGGGTTTTGTTGCACGAAAGGTCTGCGCTAATCCTTTGTAAGGGTTGCGCCGCTCCCGTCCGCCATCTGGACTAACTGAGATCGCCAGCAATCCAGTCACGTCTCACAAGTCTGCTCGGAACGCCCCGAGGGTCGACCTCCACGTCCTGCAGAATAGCAAGAGCACTTCTCGGACTGTGCCGCGTCAGCCTGCATACAAGGGGTTGCCCGTTCGAATCCTCCCTCTCTCCATCGAAAGCACCCTTCAAGTAGAAAGGTAGCACGTCAGGCGAAGGGTTATAGAGTAACTCTCAACTGGCAGGCAGGGTTTTGTTTTTGTTTTTTTAAATGGGGGATTTTCAAACCAGTGGATCCCCTTTCCTGGTGGCTGGAGTGGTATGGTCCGGCAAAGTCTATACCACGCCACTTTTGCCCCATTGTAGCGCTTGAGTCTTAGACCCAGCAGCCGATGTGTGAAATTGTAAAATGGAAAGGAGTGCTCTTTTACGTGGAAGAGTCAGCAGTGCCAGATCACCTGTGCACAGGGCTTTTTTTTGTAGCAGGAGCTCCTTTGCATATTAGGCCACGCCCCCCGATGCAGCCAATCCTCCTGGAGCTGACTGTAGGCCCTGTACAAAGAGCCCTGTAAGCTCTTGGAGGATTGGCTACCTCAGGGGTATGTGGCCTAATATGCAAAGGAGTTTCTGTTACAAAAAAAGGCCCCTGTGTGTATGTGTTAGATTTGAGTTCAGTAGTCATATTTGAGCCACAGCTTAGGGACAGAGGTTTTGGGGACAGAAGCTTTTTGAGAGTCAGAAGCTTTGTATCTGACGAAGGGCACACTGATTTTGAAAAGCTCGTTCTCCCCAAATACTGTTGGTCTCTTAAAGTACTCTGGGACTCAAATCTAAGCGTTCTACTGCGGACCGACGTGGCTGCCTTCGGAAAATATAAAACGGCACCGATTTTATCCCACCTTTCAGTCAAAAGATTCCCAGCATAGCTTACACATTTTAAACGAGGCACCCGCCCCCAATGAGAAACAATGCACTAAAAACAAAGCAATAAGCATCTAAAGTACGTCATTTTAAGAACGATAAAATCCCTCAGTGACCCGACTGGTACCAATTTTAAAAAAAAAAAAAAAAACTTGAGAGGAACGAAAAAACCCCAGCAAATCAATGGAAGGGACTTGAGTCAACAGATAACATCTTCACCAAATACTTTGTAAAACTTGGCACCAGGTGGGTGCCGGATGGAAAGGTATTCCACGCTTGCGGTGCCACACCTGAAAAAGGCCCTGCTTCTCACACGCAGCACGTAAAATGGGAGTCAAAGGCAGGAAGGAGCCCACATCCCGTCTCGCTAGTGAGATGTCGTCCGTGGTTGGTGTGTCACGGAAGCGCCACGATTAGGAACTCGTGGCGTATGGTGGACAAGAGCTAGCTATGGCGTAGAGGCAAGCTTGTTCCTCCGCCCGCTTCCGAGCCAAACCAAATGCACAGAAATTGCGAGCGCTGGAATGACTCCGGCCCAGTTCTGGGTCTCGCTGGGCAGTGTTGCTTCGGACTGTCATTGAGAGAAGAGAGCACAAATTGTTGGAACACTCATCCATGCCACACACACACACAGAGCTTCCACAGAAGGTGGCGCCAAACTCGAAGCGGCTTCCAAAGGAGGTGGGATCAAATTTGGATACCTGTTCTCTCACACTTCCTGGGGAGAAGGAAAACCTGAAGGGGACAGAGAGAGAGATTATATAATTGCCCATTTTATGTGCTACATTTGAGAAGCAGGGCCTTGTCAGATGTGGCACTCCGACATAGCACCTACGCATGCCATGACACCCACAAGGACTTCTTTTGGCCCCCGTGGAGCTTTGTAGAATGTGGGTGGGGCTACTGTAAAACAGGGCTTGTTATTGACTTTTCTCATTCAAATGAGTGGATTTCCCACTGGAGGGCTGGGAGAACTTTTAAAGCACCCAGGCTTTTCTTAGACCACGGTTCCATTTCCCTGCTTTAAGCTTTTCTTCTCCCCGGGAAGTGTGAGGGGGAGGGCAGGTATCCCATTTGATCCCACCTCATGCAGAAGCCATTTTGGGTTTGGCTCCGCCTCCTGTGGAAGCCATTTTTTGGGGCGGAGCTCACCTCCGGCCCTCTCAAAATTCCAAACTCGCCAGCAGGCTGAAGATGGTCGGGGACCCCTGTACAAACTCTCCCTGCTGCACTAGTCTTGTTTGCGGGGATAGGGGGAGGTTGTACGTTGAGCTATTTGGTCCTGTGATTCCTATCTGCAGGGATATAGCCCAGTGGTGGGTTAACTTTGGAACCAGGCCGTTATCTCATACTTTGAACTTGCTCCGGGACATGTTCGGGCAAGTACTGCCACACTGGTGTGAATTCTCCCTCGAGTCCGAAAATAACATGTGGTTTGACAGGGCTATTTTTTGTAGCAGGAACTCCTTTGCATATTAGGCCGCACACCCCTGATGTAGCCAATCCTCCACGAGTTTACAGGGCTGTTATTCCAGGGCCTGCTGTAAGCTCCAGGAGGATTGGCTACATCAGGGGTGTGTGGCCTCATAGGCAAAGGAGGTCCTGCTAGAATTCCGTACAGGGCCTGCTGGAAGCTCCAGGAGGATTGGCTACATCAGGGGTGTGTGGCCTCATAGGCAAAGGAGGTCCTGCTAGAATTCCTTACAGGGCTCTTTGTACAGGGCCTGCTGGAAGCTCCAGGAGGATTGGCTACAAAAGGGGTGCGTGGCCTCATAGGCAAAGGAGGTCCTGCTAGAATTCCTTACAGGGCTCTTATTCCAGGGCCTGCTGGAAGCTCCAGGAGGACTGGCTACATCAGGGGTGTGTGGCCTAATAGGCAAAGGAGTTCCCGCTACAAAAAAACGCCCCATTTGTTAATATCATTAAAAGCCGTCCTCGTCCCCGCAGACACAGAGAAGAGCAAGCCCTCTGCCTCGCAGACTTGGGGAAAACGGGCACTTGGCCAACCTGTGCTCCCCTTTCGCATTTCCAAGCATGCGTTTTGTGAATATCGCAACTCAAGCCTATTTCAGCCTCTGCCGCGCTGTATTATTCGACTGTTTTAGCGTGTTGTGCCATAAGCCGGCCTTTCATATTCGCGAACGCTTTTGATAACCTCCTCATACAACAGGCCGGTGCAACTTCCCTTCCAAATAAAAGCCAACAATTTTGCCGAGCGCAAACAGCATTAGAATTTAAGGTCGCCCGAAAGATTAGCCAAGTGCGCGTCTCCAGCAAGCTCCCATCCCGTTTATTTTGGAGCCAAAGGTGTTTCAGACTCTTTATGGAAAGAGGTACTTCCCACCCACCCCCTTCTGAAAGACGTTTTTTTTTTGCACTGTATTGAGAAGACTGACCATGTCTATAAATTCATTTTGTCTTGCATGGATGTATATATGTATATAACTGACGGACAATTAGAATAAACGACATTTTTGTATTTGCTTGTAGCTTCACGGTTTTAGACTGAAATTGGGGGGGGGAGGGAGCTGGCAGCTAGGCTGGAGAGGTCTTTGTGCTCTCATGGACTCTGCGCCCAAGGGGGGCGGGGGAAGACCACTTCCTGGTTGCCAGCTTAAAAAGTTAGAAAGCAAACCGGGAGTCTCCTCTAGTCCCATGATGGAGATCAGAGCGACGGAGCTTTGTGGTGACTGGAGACCTGTGTACTGGACCACCGTTCGGCACACTGCCCCCTGCTATGGGAATGGGGGTCATCATCGTCTAAAAGCCCGATTCAGGCCATTCATAGAATCATAGAGTTGGAAGGGACCTCTTGGGTCATCTAGTCTAACCCCCTGCACAATGCAGGAAACACAAACACTTCCCCCTAAATTCACAGGATCTTCATTGCTGTCAGATGGCCATCTAGCCTCTGTTGAAAAACCTCCAAGGAAGGAGAGCCCACCCCCTCCCGAGGAAGCCTGTTCCACTGAGGAACCGCTCTAAAGTCACAAACACCTCCCCCTACATTCACAGGATCCTCATTGCTGTCAGATGGCCATCTAGCCTCTGTTGAAAAACCTCCAAGGAAGGAGAGCCCACCACCTCCCAAGGAAGCCTGTTCCACTGAGGAACTGCTCTAACAGTCAGGAAGTTCTTCCTAATGTTGAGCTGGAAACTCTTTTGATTTAATTTCAGCCCATTGGTTCTGGTCCTACCTTCCGGGGCCACAGAAAACAATTCCACACCATCCTCTCTAGGACAGCCCTTCAAGTACTTGAAGATGGTGATCATATCACCTCTCAGCCGCCTCCTCTCCAGGCTAAACGTGCCCAGCTCCTTTAACCTTTCCTCAGAGGACTTGGTCTCCAGACCCCTCACCATCTTTGTTGCCCTCCTCTGGACCCGTTCCAGCTTGTCTATATCCTTCTTAAAATGTGGTGCCCAAAACTGAACACAGTAGTCCAGGTGAGGTCTTACTAGAGCAGAGTAAAGCACTGCCATCGCATCATGTGATCTGGACACACCTCTGTTGATAAAGCCCAAAATTGCATTTGCCTTTTTAGCCACCGTATCACACTGTTGACTCATGTTCAGCGTATGATCCACTAAGACCCTTAGATCCTTTTCGCACAGACTACTGCTAAGACACATACTACTGCTGGAGCAGCCTCCGTAGACGTGTCCTGCAGTGAGGAGCGCCAGGAGTTTTTATCTCAGGTAAATTTATTTCAGGTAGCCGACTCGAGGTCGACTCAGCCTTCCATCCTTCCGAGGTCGGTAAAATGAGTCCCCAGCTTGCTGGGGGGAAAGTGTAGATGACTGGGGAAGGCAACGGCAAACCACCCCATAAAAAGTCTGCTGTGAAAACATTGTGAAAGCAACGTCACCCCAGAGTCGGAAACGACTGGTGCTTGCAGAGGGGACCTTTCCTTTCCTATGTATCGGGTGGCTGAATTTGCTTAACATAAGAGCCAAGTAGAATAAACATCAGATGTTTTGAGAGCCTCATGAACTCGGATGTGTGAAGAAAAAGAAGTCTGCAGATTTATACCCCACTCTTTTCTCTGAATCAGAGACTCAGCAGCTCACAATCTCCTATATCTTCCTCCGCCACAACAGACACTCTGTGAGGTGGGTGGAGCTGAGAGAGCCCTTATAGCAGCTGCCCTTTCAAGGACAACCTCTGCGAGAGCTATGGCTAACCCAAGGCCATTCCAGCAGCTGCAAGTGGAGGAGTGGGGAATCAAACCCGGTTCTCCCAGATAAGAGTCCGCGCACTTAACCACTACACCAAACTGAGCAGGGGGATTGGACTACATGGCCTCTATAGCCCCTGTCAATTCTAGTTGTAGTCCGGAAGGAGGGAGGGGTGGAAATTGATGCAACCTATTGGGGTGGCCAAACTTGCTTAACGTAAGTAGAATAAACATCAGATGTTCTGAGAGCCACAAGACATGAACTCCGATGTGTGAGAGGCGCAAGGAAGGAAAGTAAATTGATGGGAGGGAGAGGTGGAAAGCAAGCAACTTTAAATTCAAGCAACTAGCTGTCTTGGCTAGGAGAAGTGATTTAAAGAGAGAAACTCCCTCTCCAAGCAGGTCAATGGGATGATGAGGGCTTCGATAGCCCTATAATATGCGTAATAGAAGAAGATATTGGATTTCTATCCTGCCCTCCCCTCCCAAGAGTCTCAGAGCAGCTCACAATCTCCTTTCCCTGCCCCCCCCAACAGACACCCTGTGAGGTAGATGAAGATATTGGATTTATATCCCGCCCTCCACTCTGAAGAGTCTCAGAGGGGCTCACAATCTCCTTTACCTTCCCCTGCCCCCACAACAGACACCCTGTGAGGTAGATGAAGATATTGGATTTATATCCCGCCCTCCACTCCAAAGAATCCCAGAGGGGCTCATAATCTCCTTTACCTTCCTCCCCCACAACAGACACCCTGTGAGGTAGATGAAGATATTGGATTTATATCCCGCCCTTCACTCCGAAGAGTCTCAGAGGGGCTCACAATCTCCTTTCTCTTCCTCCCCCACAACAGGCACTCTGTGAGGTAGAAGAAGATATTGGATTTATATCCCGCCCTCCCCTCCGACGAGTCTCAGAGCGGCTCACAATCTCCTTTCCCTTCCTCCCCCACAACAGACACCCTGTGAGGTGGGTGGGGCTGGAGAGGGCTCTCACAGAAGCTGCCCTTTCAAGGACAACCTCTGCCAGAGCTATGGCTGACCCAAGGCCATTCCAGCAGCTGCAAGTGGAGGAGTGGGGAATCAAACCCGGTTCTCCCAGATAAGAGTCTGCACACTTAACCACTACACCAAACAGGCTCTCACTGCGCATATGGCTCTCGAGCCACAGTTTGACCGCCTCTGTTATGCATGAATTCCAACACTTCTTTTTTATATACAAAAAGCCACTTGAAAAAAAACACAAACCATTTATCATAGAATCATAGAGTTGGAAGGGACCTTCAGAGTCATCTAGTCCAGCCCCCTGCACAATGCAGGAAACTCACAAACGCCTCCCCCTAAATTCACAGGATCTTCATTGCTGTCAGATGGCCCTCTAGCCTCTGTTGAAAAACCTCCAAGGAAGGAGAGCCCACCACCTCCCGAGGAAGCCTGTCCCACTGAAGAACCGCTCTAACGGTCAGGAAGTTCTTCCTAATGTTGAGCCGGAAACTCTTTTGATTTAATTTCAACCCATTGGTTCTGGTCCTAGCTTCTGACATTGCCACGTTAGTTGAAACAATAGCACATAAACGTTTCACACAATTAGGGTTCGTAGAATCTTTCGGGCTCAAGTGCCGTGTTCTACTGGAGAAAGTTTTCCTTCCAGACGTTTCGTTCTCAGCTGCGGAGAACAACATCAGTGGCGTTGCAGCCGGAGCAGGCGCTCTGACCTTCTTGGCTGCTGTGCATTGAGTTTCACACAATCTTAACCCCCAGCGTCTATCTCCTTGCATCGCACCGGGCTGGAGAAATCCTTCCCCTGCCTTTCACCCTGTCGGACACAAGGGGGCACCTGTGTACCAAAGAACGTTTGAGAGAGAACTAGGACAGAGAAGAACTTCGCCAGCTGTGCTGATTCCCCCCCCTTTCCACTGTTAATAAGAAGATGCCTTCGACATGTTTCCCCCGCGGCTCAGAGAAATACCAGTAAAGAACTGCAGAGGCTTTGAAGAGGCACATTATCTCTTGGATACGTTTTTCCTTTCTAAATCTTGTCCTCCTTCTGAGTAGGGTTGCCACGTCCAATTCAAGAAATATCTGGGGACTTTGGGGGTGGAGCCAGGAGACATTAGGGGTGGAGCCAGGAGACATTGGGGCGGAGCCAAGAGCAAGGGTGTGACAAGAATCTCTCTCTCTCTCGGCTTGGCTTCGCGAACGAAGATTTAAGAAGGGTGCAATAGTCCACGTTTGCTGCAGGCTCGCTGGTGGCTGACAAGACCAATGTGGGACAGGCAGGTCCGGCCACAGCGGCTGCAGGGAAAAGTCTGATTTAGGGTTGGTCCTGTAGCAGTGCGATTCTTCCTCAATCTCCTTTTGTCCTCAAGACCAGCTATGCGTGTGTTCTCAAAGGAAGAGACAGCCTGGTGGATGGTGTGCCTCCATGCTTTGCGATCTGAGGCTAGGTCAGACCACTGGTGATGGTTGATGTGACAGGTGCTAAGGGATTTCTTCAAGGAGTCCTTGTACCTCTTCTTTGGTGCCCCTCTATTTCGATGGCCGGTGGAGAGTTCGCCATACAGGGCAATCTTGGGAAGGCGGTGGTTTTCCATCCTAGAAATATGCCCTGCCCAGCGCAGCTGCGTCTTCAACAGCAGTGCCTCGATGCTGGTAACCTCTGCCCGCTTGAGGACTTCAGTGTTGGTCACAAAGTCACTCCAGTGGATGTTGAGGATGGTGCGAAGGCAGCGCTGATGAAAGCGCTCGAGGAGTCGCAGGTGATGACGGTATAAAACCCACGATTCGGAGCCATAGATGAGGGTTGTCATCACAACCGCTTTGTAAACATTGATCTTTGTGCCTTTTTTCAGATGCTTGTTGCTCCACACTCTTTTGTGCAGTCGGCCAAATGCACGGTTTGTCTTTGCCAGCCTGTTGTCAATCTCCTTGTCGATCTTGGCATCTGAGGAGATGATGCACCCCAGGTAGCTGAACTGCTGGACTGTCTTCAGAACTGATTCACCCACAGTGATGCAGGGAGGGTGATAATCTTCCTGGGGTGCAGGCTGGTGGAGAACTTCTGTCTTCTTCAGACTAACTTCTAGGCCGAATAGCTTGGCAGCCTCTGCAAAGCAGGACGTCATATGCTGCAGAGCTGATACCGAGTGGGAGACGAGTGCAGCATCATCAGCAAACAGTAGCTCTCGGATGAGTTTTTCCATTGTCTTGGAGTGTGCCTTTAGTCGCCTCAGGTTGAACAGGCTGCCATCGGTGCGATAGCGGATGTAGACACCATCGTAACTGAACTCCAAAGGGAGTTCCGGGCGTCACATTTAAAGGGACCGCACACCTTTTAAATGCCTTCCTCCCACAGGAAATAATGAAGGATAGGGGCACCTTATTTTGGGGTTCATAGAATTGGACCCCGTAATCCAATCTTTTTGAAACTTGGGGAGTATTTGGGGGAGAGGCAACGGATGTTAGATTGAAAATTTGGTGCCTCTATCTCAAAACACAGTCCCTTCAAAGCCCCAGATACTCGCAGATCAATTCTCCATGATTTTCTATGGGAATAAGTCTCCCTAGGGAATCATGGAGTTCCCAGCAGACATTCCCCCCCCCCCCGCTTTTCTGATGACCCTGAAATGGGGGGAGGGCCTCCAAATCAGGGGATCCCCTGCCCCCACCTGGTGATTGGCAACCCTTCTTCTGAGGCAGTCAGAGCAGGCTAGGTTATGCTTTAGTTCTCTTTTTATCTTCACAACAGACCTGCGAAGCAGGTTAAGGCGGGAGAGAGTCCAAGCAGCCGGAAAGTTTGGCCATGAGGTGGGTCTCGGTTTGATGGACTCGCAGGCCCCCTCAGTCAGAAGAAGAGGAGACTGGATTTGCCAATGGGAAGAAGCTCCATTGGTGTAGAGAGCCAGTTTGGTGTAGTGGTTAAGTGTGCGGAATCCTATCTGGGAGAAGCAGGTTTGATTCCCCACTCCTCCACTTGCACCTGCTGGAATGGCCTTGGGTCAGCCATAGCTCTGGCAGAGCTGTCCTTGAAAGGGTAGCTTCTGGGAGAGCTCTCTCAGCCCCACCCACCTCACAGGGTGTCTGTTGCGGGAAAGGAAGATAAAGGAGATTGTGACTGCTCTGAGATTCGGAGTGGAGGGCAGGATATAAATCCAATATCTTCATCTATCTCACAGGGTGTCTGTTGTGGGGGAGGAAGGTCAAGGAGATTGTGAGCCCCTCTGAGACTCTTCGGAGTGGAGGGCGGGATATAAATCCAGTATCTTCATCTACCTCACAGGGTGTCTGTTGTGCGGGGGGAGGAAGGTAAAGGGGATTG
Organism: Heteronotia binoei; assembly: GCF_032191835.1. Taxonomy (NCBI): domain Eukaryota; kingdom Metazoa; phylum Chordata; class Lepidosauria; order Squamata; family Gekkonidae; genus Heteronotia; species Heteronotia binoei. Next base: position 8,541,380 of record NC_083232.1, read on the forward strand.
TGAGCCGCTCTGAGACTCTTCAGAGTGGAGGGCGGGATATAAATCCAATATCTTCATCTACCTCACAGGGTGTCTGTTGTGGGGGAGGAAGATAAAGGAGTTTGTAAGCTGCTCTGAGATTCTGATTCAGAGAGAAGGGTGGGGTGTAAATCTACAGTCATCGTCATCCAACTGGCTCCACCCACTTTCTAAAAGCACTTGGTGACCACTTGGTGGTAGCCACAGGAGGTGGGGGCAGCTACAAGCATAGACAGCTTTAAGAGGGGATTGAATAAGCGTATGGAGAAGAGGTCCATCAGTGGCTATTAGCCACAGGGTATAGATGGGACTCTCTGTCTGGGACAGTGATGCTCTGTATTCTTGGTGCTTGAGGGGGGCACAGTGGGAGGACTTCCTGGGTTTTTTGGGCCAATGTGTGACACAGAGTGTGTGACTGGATGGGCCATTGGCGTGATCCAACATGGCTTCTCTTATGTTCTTATGTGACACAGAGTGTTGGATTGGATGGGCCATTGGCCTGATCCAACATGGCTGCTCTTATGTTCTTATGTGACACAGAGTGTTGGATTGGATGGGCCATTGGCCTGATCCAACATGGCTTCTCTTATGTTCTTATGTGACACAGAGTGTGTGACTGGATGGGCCATTGGCGTGATCCAACATGGCTTCTCTTATGTTCTTATGTGACACAGAGTGTTGGATTGGATGGGCCATTGGCGTGATCCAACATGGCTTCTCTTATGTGACACAGAGTGTTGGACTGGATGGGCCATTGGCGTGATCCAACATGGCTTCTCTTATGTTCTTATGTGACACAGAGTGTTGGACTGGAGGGGCCATTGGCCTGATCCAACATGGTTTCTCTTATGTTCTTATGTGACACAGAGTGTTGGACTGGATGGGCCGTTGGCGTGATCCAACATGGCTTCTCTTATGTTCTTACGTTCTTTTGTACTAGGAAAGGTGTCAGTGGGTGGCAGGATACCCACGGGCACCAGTTTTGGGGTCTTCTGCACCAGATGATAAATGGGTCGTTTTGTAGAAAAATAGGTGGGCGAGCTCATCTGGGGCTTGTTATGCAGCTGTACCTACTATTCAATGGGCAAGGTGGGAGGAGGAGGTGGAACTCGCAGAAAGGTTCAGGAGCTGTGCTCCTGTGAGCTCCGGCTGAATCCGAGGCCTGATGGTAAATAAGTTTTGCTGTGTGTCCAGGTGATCGTAGCAGGGATGGTGAAGACGTTTTCTCTATGAAAGGAATAACTCTGGGACCTTAAAAAAGAGATCCTTATATGAAGAATTTCCTGTCAGTGAAAGGTACCAGGCTAGCAAAATGAAAGCCGGGCCCAGCCACCTTTTCGAGGTTGGGAACGAACAATCTTTCTGTCCTGAGGCAACTTTGGTTTTAACGAAGACCAGCGTCAGGTGCTGAGAGACAGCGGCGTCCATCGTCTCCATCACATCTCGCACGCCTCCCCGTCTCATCTGCCGCCAAGTTTTCATTTTGTTTCCCTTTTTCGTTCCACTTTCTTTTTCTTTTTTTTTTGCAGGCCTGGCATTTAACTCGCCTCAAGGCCCACGCTAAAGCAGAGACACGATTCTCGCCCCATCTCGAATCGATCACCCCTCCATTCAGTGTTCATTTGGCTGGAATGTCTGAATAATTCAGGGCCGCGAAAAGGTTACCCGAAGGCCCCGTTACCTTCAAGAGCGTTCAGCACCAGCGGCCCGATCCTGGGCATTGCCAAACTCATCCGGCCGTCTCCTTAGCGAAACAGCGGTGTGTTCTTCTTCACGTCTGACCTCAAACTACCTCCTGTTCCGGCATGACAATCTACTCGTCTTCCTTGCAAGTTTGGAGGCTGCCATTCCCAAACTAATATGGCCGGGAGAGAACAGGGAGCGTGCGAGGAGAAATCAATCAGCCCGTCAATCATAGAGTTATAAACTTCACATTTAATTGAGATCCAAAACCTCCTGTGTGCTGCCAGTTCAAACCGAGGCATAAAGACACAAAACTTTATGGAAAGCTGAGGGTGGATATGTGTGAAGCTGACGCATCAAGAACCAAATCCGTTAGGCCATGTTTTGGGCAGGAGCTCACAGGAACGGAATCCTGGAACCTCCAAATTTTATTGTGCTCTTTCCTTCTTACACACACACAAACACACACACAATACTTGCTTCTGGGTGCCACTGTTCAAACCCCCTGTGAGAATTTTGCTGAACTCCTAAGATTCCACAAACTTCCTAATATTTTTCCCCACAGAAAATGGGAAAATAACAGAAACATATAAAGCAGAGAGATGGAAAATCTTTATCCTGATACTGTGGCCACTTAGGACAAAGTAATTTTAAAAGTAGAATAGTAGAAGAAGAACTGCAGATTTATACCCCACCCTTCTCCCTGAATCAGAGACTCAGAGCAGCTTACAATCTCCTATATTTTCTCTCCCCACAACAGACACCCTGTGAGGTGGGTGGGGCTGAGAGGGCTCTCACAGCAGCTGCCCTTTTAAGGCCACCTAGGAGAAAGTAATTTTAAAAGTAGAAGAGTAGAAGAACTGCAGATTTATACCCCGCCCTTCTCCCTGAATTAGAGACTCAGAGCAGCTTACAATCTCCTATATCTTCTCCCCCCCCCCCCACAACAGACACCCTGTGAGGTAGATGAAGATATTGGATTTATATCCCGCCCTCCGCTCCGAAGAGTCTCAGAGCGGCTCACAATCTCCTTTCCCTTCCTCCCCCACAACAGACACCCTGTGAGGTAGATGAAGATATTGGATTTATATCCCGCCCTCCACTCCGAAGAGTCTCAGAGCGGCTCACAATCTCCTTTCCCTTCCTCCCCCACAACAGACACCCTGTGAGGTGGGTGGGGCTGGAGAGGGCTCTCCCAGCAGCTGCCCTTCCAAGGACAACCTCTGCCAGAGCTATGGCTGACCCAAGGCCATTTCCAGCAGCTGCAAATGGAGGAGTGGGGAATCAAACCCGGTTCTCCCAGATAAGAGTCCGCGCACTTAACCACGACACCAAACTGAGTAAGGTTTTATGACAATGCTAATTCAAGAAGCATTTTAAGGCCTATGCTGAGCTGATATAATTGAGTACACCTTCCGGTGATGTCAGAGGTGTGTGGCGTAGGCAAATGGGTTGCACTTGTGAGCTCTGGCACCTCTTTTTCTGTGAAATGACCCCTGAAACCCACTGTCTGTCCGGATGAGTACACCGGCACAGCTTTTCCAGGAGGAAACGGTTGGGATTCAGCAGGTCAGGGGCAAAGTTGCAGAGAGTAACCATCTAGTCCAAAAGTCAGGGGTTTCAGAGAGCCGGTTTATCCAAGTCCAGGCTGGGGCAAAGGAGTTCCTGGCTGCAAGTCCATTTCCAGCTCAGGGTTTCCAGAAAAGCTGGTTGTCTAGCTCACTCTATGGTGTTTGTAGTCTTGGAGGACTGAGCAAGAGACATCGTCGGTCTGTTCTTCTGACGTTAGCCTCAGTGCGAAAGACGTCACTGCTGTTTCTCTTTCAAAATTCTGGAAAGCGCTGACTCTTCAAGGCACTCTCCCCAGTGACTTCCTTGAGAGGTCGGAAGTTCTAGGAGTAGCGCTTTCTTGGGTCGGTTCCCTTCGCATCACAAAGCACTGGAGATGCAGACTTCCAAAGCCGCCGTTTTAAGAACATAAGAGAAGCCGTGTTGGATCACGCCAATGGCCCATCCAGTCCAACACTCTGTCACATAAGAACATAAGAGAAGCCATGTTGGATCAGGTCAATGGCCCATCCAGTCCAACACTCTGTGTCACATAAGAACATAAGAGAAGCCATGTTGGATCAGGCCAATGGCCCATCCAGTCCAACACTCTGCGTCACATAAGAACATAAGAGAAGCCATGTTGGATCAGGCCAATGGCCCATCCAGTCCAACACTCTGAGTCACATAAGAACATAAGAGAAGCCATGTTGGATCAGGCCAATGGCCCATCCAGTCCAACACTCTGTGTCACATAAGAACATAAGAGAAGCCATGTTGGATCACGCCAATGGCCCATCCAGTCAAACACTCTGTGTCACATAAGAACATAAGAGAAGCCATGTTGGATCAGGCCAATGGCCCATCCAGTCCAACACTCTGCGTCACATAAGAACATAAGAGAAGCCATGTTGGATCAGGCCAATGGCCCATCCAGTCCAACACTCTGTGTCTCATAAGAACATAAGAGAAGCCATGTTGGATCACGCCAATGGCCCATCCAGTCCAACACTCTGTGTCACATAAGAACATAAGAGAAGCCATGTTGGATCAGGTCAATGGCCCATCCAGTCCAACACTCTGTGTCACATAAGAACATAAGAGAAGCCATGTTGGATCAGGCTAATGGCCCATCCAGTCCAACACTCTGTGTCACAGAAGAACATAAGAGAAGCCATGTTGGATCAGGCCAATGGCACCTCCAGTCCAACACTCTGTGTCACAGAAGAACATAAGAGAAGCCATGTTGGATCAGGCCAATGGCCCATCCAGTCCAACACTCTGTGTCACAGAAGAACATAAGAGAATCCATGTTGGATCAGGCCAATGGCCCATCCAGTCCAACACTCTGTGTCACAGAAGAACATAAGAGAAGCCATGTTGGATCAGGCCAATGGCCCATCCAGTCCAACACTCTGTGTCACAGAAGAACATAAGAGAAGCCATGTTGGATCAGGCCAATGGCACCTCCAGTCCAACACTCTGTGTCACAGAAGAACATAAGAGAAGCCATGTTGGATCAGGCCAATGGCACCTCCAGTCCAACACTCTGTGTCACATAAGAACATAGGAGAAGCCATGTTGGATCAGGCCAATGGCCCATCCAGTCCAACACTCTGTGTCACATAAGAACATAAGAGAAGCCATGTTGGATCGGGCCAATGGCCCCTCCAGTCCAACACTCTGTGTCACAGAAGAACATAAGAGAAGCCATGTTGGATCAGGCTAATGGCCCATCCAGTCCAACACTCTGTGTCACAGAAGAACATAAGAGAAGCCATGTTGGATCAGGCCAATGGCACCTCCAGTCCAACACTCTGTGTCACATAAGAACATAGAAGAAGCCATGTTGGATCAGGCCAATGGCCCATCCAGTCCAACACTCTGTGTCACATAAGAACATAAGAGAAGCCATGTTGGATCGGGCCAATGGCCCCTCCAGTCCAACACTCTGTGTCACAGAAGAACATAAGAGAAGCCATGTTGGATCAGGCCAATGGCACCTCCAGTCCAACACTCTGTGTCACATAAGAACATAAGAGAAGCCATGTTGGATCAGGCCAATGGCCCCTCCAGTCCAACACTCTGTGTCACAGAAGAACATAAGAGAAGCCATGTTGGATCAGGCCAATGGCCCCTCCAGTCCAACACTCTGTGTCACAGAAGAACATAAGAGAAGCCATGTTGGATCAGGCCAATGGCCCATCCAGTCCAACACTCTGTGTCACAGAAGAACATAAGAGAAGCCATGTTGGATCAGGCCAATGGCCCCTCCAGTCCAACACTCTGTGTCACAGAAGAACATAAGAGAAGCCATGTTGGATCAGGCCAATGGCCCCTCCAGTCCAACACTCTGTGTCACATAAGAACATAAGAGAAGCCATGTTGGATCAGGCCAATGGCCCCCCCAGTCCAACACTCTGTGTCACCGAAGAACATAAGAGAAGCCATGTTGGATCAGGCCAATGGCACCTCCAGTCCAACACTCTGTGTCACATAAGAACATAAGAGAAGCCATGTTGGATCAGGCCAATGGCCCCCCCAGTCCAACACTCTGTGTCACCGAAGAACATAAGAGAAGCCATGTTGGATCAGGCCAATGGCACCTCCAGTCCAACACTCTGTGTCACACAGTGGCAAAAAAAATTATATATAACCTCCTCGACGCTCTCAGCAAGTTCAGCGCTGGGGCAGCTAGCGTAGGAACCATGGAGTGAGGTGGGGGCCACCAAAGCAGTGCAGAAAGAGCAGGGGGGGGCACTTGAAAGAGACCCTGAAGCCTACTCTTCACTCTTTTGCTCCCTAGGTGAGTTGGGAAGGTGGGTGGGAGGAAGGGAGGGGAAGGTGCTGCACGGAAGGGGTGGGGCCACCAGAGCGGCACAGGCATCGGGGATAGAGCGGGAACCGCCGGGGGGGGGGGCCCTCCATCCAAAAATTTTTCCCGTGGGCCCCACCCCAATCTGGAATTTTCTGGCTACGGGTCTGCGTCGAACTCATTTCTTATAAGGGCCAAATCTTTTTTTTTTTTTGGTTAAAACAATTTATTATAATGTAATATATCGTAACGGTATGTTATCATTTGTCATTAGATGTTAATACACATATATACACATACACATATATCACATTTTCTGCACCCCCCCTTCCTTTTTGGTAATCCCCAGCAGTGCCTTCCCCCTTAGCAAACATCTCCATATTACTATTTACTTTAGTTTGTTATAAGATAATGGACTCTATCTATTAAAGAATCTTTCTCTAAAAAAGCCCCTAAAAAGCTCTAAAAAGGCTAACAAAAAATTAGCATTGGATATCGTCAGATGCCAAATTGTGACAACATTCAGCAAACTTCAACGCTCATGAATTGTTTGGGGAAGGATTTTTGGTCAGCCTTATCAAATGCACAAGGCCGAGAGAATCTCCGCTCGGACTTGCTTCCACACGGCGGTACAAATCTGCAAAGAGTCCATCCCGCCCCTCTTTCCCCAAAGCACAGTGTGTCCTTACGCCTGCAGGTCTCCCTCAGATCCAAGGCAAGCCTGCCTCTAGCGCTACAGCACAAGTCGGGGAGAGAGACGACGGCCATCTGTTTCCTTGGCAGACTCCGAGGACAGAATACGGAACTGTCAGTTCCGACAGAATTCTCCCCTTTTTAACCATCTCGTAAAAAGTTCCAGCAATCATTGCCATTGTGATGCTCCAAGCGATGTTGGCGTGAGCGACTTAGCATGCCCGGACATCAGGGGGCGCTACATTACTCTTAAGGGTGTATAGATTTTGGTGAGAGCCAGTTTGGTGTAGTGGTGAAGTGGGCGGACTCTTATCTGGGAGAACCGGGTTTGATTCCCCCACTCCTCCACTTGCACCTGCTGGAATGGCCTTGGGTGAGCCATAGTTCTAATAGAGAGCCACTTTGGTGTAGTGGTGAAGTGGGCGGACTCTTATCTGGGAGAACCAGGTTTGATTCCCCACTCCTCCACTTGCACCTGCTGGAATGGCCTTGGGTCAGCCAGAGCTCTAATAGAGAGCCAGTTTCGTGTAGTGGTGAAGTGGGCGGACTCTTACTTGGGAGAACCGGGTTTGATTCCCCACTCCTCCACTTGCACCTGCTGGAATGGCCTTGGGTCAGCCATAGCTCTGGCAGAGGTTGTCCTTGAAAGGGCAGCTGCTGTGGGAGCCCTCTCAGCCCCACCCACCTCACAGGGTGTCTGTTCTGGGGGAGGAAGGTAAAGGAGATTGTGAGCCGCTCTAAGACTGTTTGGAGTGGAGGGCGGGATATAAATCCAATATTATATTCTTCTTCTTCTTGGCTGTGAACTGCATCTACCTGGATAAATGCAAGTTTAACCCTTTGTTTTTGCAAGATAAGAGCCCCATGGCGCAGAGTGTTAAAGCTGCAGTCCTGCAGTCTTAAGCTCTGCTCACGACCTGAGTTCGATCCCCAGCGGAAGCTGGGTTTTCAGGTAGTCGGCTTGAGGTCTACTCAGCCTTTCATCCTTCCGAGGTTGGTCAAATGAGTATCCAGCTTGCTGAAGGGAAAGTGTAAAAGACTGGGGAAGGCAATGGCAAACCACCCCATCAAAAGTCTGTCGTAAAAATGTCGTGATGCAACGTCACCCCAGAGTCGGAAATGACCGGTGCTTGCACAGGGGACTACCTTTAACTTGGGAAGAGCCCCATGGCGCAGAGTGGTAAAGCTGCAGTACTGCAGTCAGAGCCCTCTGCTCATGACCTGAGTTCGATTCCGGCGGAAGCTATTTCAAGTAGCCGGCTCCAGGTTAACTCACCCTTCCATCCTTCCGAAGTCGGTCAAATGGGTCCCCAGCTTTCTGAGAGGAAAGTGTAGATGACTGGGGAAGGCAATGGCAAACCCCCCCATAAAAAGTCTGCCGTGAAAACGTTGTGAAAGCTACGTCACCCCAGAGTCGGAAACGACTGGTGCTTGCACAGGGGGCCTTTCCTTTCCTTTTGCAATATACATCTTGGGAGATTTGTTTACTGCACTCAGGATCACGCTTCTGTGACTTCCCCCGACTCTTTTGGGGAAGTTCAACAGTTTTGAGCTGTCTGTCAGGGATTCTCCGAGTGCCCATGGAAGTAGGGCTGTCAAACTCCAGATCTCCTGGGATCGCAGCTAATTCCAGCTAACAAGGATGAGTTTCCCTTGGATAAAAGCTGTTTAGAACAGCGGACGCTATGGCATCACATCCCACTTAAGTCCTCCCTCCCTCCCTCCCTCCCTCCCCAAATATTCCTTCCTTAGGCTCCACACCCAGATCTCCAGGAATCTCTCAGCCCAGAGTTGGCAACCCAAAGAGCCAGTCTGGTGTCATGGTGAAGTGCGTGGACTGTTATCTGGGAGAACCGGATTTGATTCCCCACTCCTGCACTTGCACCTGCTGGAATGGCCTTGGGTCAGCCATAGTGGTTAAGTGAGCGGACTCTTATCTGGGAGAACCGGGTTTGATTCCCCACTCCTCCACTTGCACCTGCTGGAATGGCCTTGGGTCAGCCATAGTGGTTAAGTGAGCGGACTCTTATCTGGGAGAACCGGGTTTGATTCCCCACTCCTCCACTTGCACCTGCTGGAATGGCCTTGGGTCAGCCATAGTGGTTAAGTGAGCGGACTCTTATCTGGGAGAGCCAGGTTTGATTCCCCACTCCTCCACTTGCACCTGCTGGAATGGCCTTGGGTCAGCCATAGTGGTTAAGTGAGCGGACTCTTATCTGGGAGAACCGGGTTTGATTCCCCACTCCTCCACTTGCACCTGCTGGAATGGCCTTGGGTCAGCCATAGTGGTTAAGTGAGCAGACTCTTATCTGGGAGAACCGGATTTGATTCCCCACTCCTCTACTTGCACCTGCCGGAATGGCCTTGGGTCAGCCATAGTGGTTAAGTTAGCGGACTCTTATCTGGGAGAACCGGGTTTGATTCCCCACTCCTCCACTTGCACCTGCTGGAAAGGCCTTGGGTCAGCCATAGTGGTTAAGTGGGCGGACTCTTATCTGGGAGAACCGGGTTTGATTCTCCACTCCTCCACTTGCACCTGCTGGAATGGCCTTGGGTCAGCCATAGTGGTTAAGTGGGCGGACTCTTATCTGGGAGAACCGGGTTTGATTCCCCACTCCTCCACTTGCACCTGCTGGAATGGCCTTGGGTCAGCCATAGTGGTTAAGAGGGCGGACTCTTATCTGGGAGAACCGGGTTTGATTCCCCACTTCTCCACTTGCACCTGCTGGAATGGCCTTGAGTCAGCCATAGTGGTTAAGTGTGCGGACTCTTATCTGGGAGAACCGGGTTTGATTCCCCACTCCTCCACTTGCAGCTGCTGGAATGGCCTTGGGTCAGCCATAGTGGTTAAGTGGGCGGACTCTTATCTGGGAGAACCGGGTTTGATTCCCCACTCCTCCACTTGCACCTGCTGGAATGGCCTTGGGTCAGCCATAGTGGTTAAGTGGGTGGACTCTTATCTGGGAGAACTGGGTTTGATTCCCCACTCCTCCACTTGCACCTGCTGGATTCGCCTTGGGTCAGGTATAGTGGTTAAGAGGGCGGACTCTTATCTGGGAGAACTGGGTTTGATTCCCCACTCCTCCGCTTGCACCTGCTGGAATGGCCTTGAGTCAGCCATAGTGGTTAAGTGTGCGGACTCTTATCTGGGAGAACCGGGTTTGATTCCCCACTCCTCCACTTGCAGCTGCTGGAATGGCCTTGGGTCAGCCATAGTGGTTAAGTGGGCGGACTCTTATCTGGGAGAACCAGGTTTGATCCCCCCCTCCTCCACTTACAGCTGCTGGAATGGCCTTGGGTCAGCCATAGTGGTTAAGTGGGCGGACTCTTATCTGGGAGAACCGGGTTTGATCCCCCCCTCCTCCACTTGCAGCTGCTGGAATGGCCTTGGGTCAGCCATAGTGGTTAAGTGGGCGGGCTCTTATCTGGGAGAACCAGGTTTGATCCCCCCCTCCTCCACTTGCAGCTGCTGGAATGGCCTTGGGTCAGCCATAGTGGTTAAGTGGGCGGACTCTTATCTGGGAGAACCGGGTTTGATCCCCCCCTCCTCCACTTGCAGCTGCTGGAATGGCCTTGGGTCAGCCATAGTGGTTAAGTGAGCGGGCTCTTATCTGGGAGAACCGGGTTTGATTCCCCACTCCTTCACTTGCACCTGCTGGAATGGCCTTGGTTAAGTGGGCAGACTCTTATCTGGGAGAACTGGGTTTGATGCCCCACTCCTCCACTTGCACCTGCTGGAATGGCCTAGGGTCAGCCATAGTGATTAAGTGTGTGGACTCTTATCTGGGAGAACCGGATTTGATTCCCCACTCCTCTACTTGCACCTGCTGGAATGGCCTTGGGTCAGCCATAGTGGTTAAGTTAGCGGACTCTTATCTGGGAGAACCGGGTTTGATCCCCCCCCTCCTCCACTTGCACCTGCTGGAATGGCCTTGAGTCAGCCATAGTGGTTAAGTGGGCGGACTCTTATCTGGGAGAATCGGGTTTGATCCCCCCCTCCTCCACTTGCACCTGCTGGAATGGCCTTGGGTCAGCCATAGTTCTTAAGTGGGCGGAATCTTATCTGGGAGAACCGGGTTTGATTCCCCACTCCTCCACTTGCAGCTGCTGGAATGGCCTTGGGTCAGCCATAGTGGTTAAGTGGGCGGACTCTTATCTGGGAGAACCAGGTTTGATCCCCCCCTCCTCCACTTGCAGCTGCTGGAATGGCCTTGGGTCAGCCATAGTGGTTAAGTGGGCGGACTCTTATCTGGGAGAACCGGGTTTGATCCCCCACTCCTCCACTTGCAGCTGCTGGAATGGCCTTGGGTCAGCCATAGTGGTTAAGTGGGCGGGCTCTTATCTGGGAGAACCGGGTTTGATTCCCCAGTCCTTCACTTGCACCTGCTGGAATGGCCTTGGTTAAGTGGGCAGACTCTTATCTGGGAGAACTGGGTTTGATGCCCCACTCCTCCACTTGCACCTGCTGGAATGGCCTAGGGTCAGCCATAGTGATTAAGTGCGTGGACTCTTATCTGGGAGAACCGGATTTGATTCCCCACTCCTCTACTTGCACCTGCTGGAATGGCCTTGGGTCAGCCATAGTGGTTAAGTTAGCGGACTCTTATCTGGGAGAACCGGGTTTGATCCCCCCCTCCTCCACTTGCACCTGCTGGAATGGCCTTGAGTCAGCCATAGTGGTTAAGTGGGCGGACTCTTATCTGGGAGAATCGGGTTTGATCCCCCCCTCCTCCACTTGCACCTGCTGGAATGGCCTTGGGTCAGCCATAGTTCTTAAGTGGGCGGAATCTTATCTGGGAGAACCGGGTTTGATTCCCCACTCCTCCACTTGCACCTGCTGGAATGGCCTTGGGTCAGCCATAGTGGTTAAGTGGGCGGACTCTTATCTGGGAGAACCGGGTTTGATTCCCCACTTCTCCACTTGCACCTGCTGGAATGGCCTTGAGTCAGCCATAGTGGTTAAGTGTGCGGACTGTTATCTGGGAGAACCGGGTTTGATTCCCCACTCCTCCACTTGCAGCTGCTGGAATGGCCTTGGGTCAGCCATAGTGGTTAAGTGGGCGGACTCTTATCTGGGAGAACCGGGTTTGATCCCCCCCTCCTCCACTTGCACCTGCTGTAATGGCCTTGGGTCAGCCATAGTGGTTAAGTGGGCGGACTCTTATCTGGGAGAACTGGGTTTGATTCCCCACTCCTCCACTTGCAGCTGCTGGAATGGCCTTGGGTCAGCCATAGTGGTTAAGTGGGCGGAGTCTTATCTGGGAGAACCGGGTTTGATCCCCCACTCCTCCACTTGCAGCTGCTGGAATGGCCTTGGGTCAGCCATAGTGGTTAAGTGGGCGGGCTCTTATCTGGGAGAACCGGGTTTGATTCCCCACTCCTCCACTTGCACCTGCTGGAATGGCCTTGGGTCAGCCATAGTGGTTAAGTGGGCGAACTCTTATCTGGGAGAACTGGGTTTGATTCCCCACTCCTCCACTTGCAGCTGCTGGAATGGCCTTGGGTCAGCCATAGTGGTTAAGTGGGCGGACTCTTATCTGGGAGAACCAGGTTTGATCCCCCACTCCTCCACTTGCACCTGCTGGAATGGCCTTGGGTGAGCCATAGTGATTAAGTGAGCAGACTGTTATCTAGGAGAACCGGGTTTGATTCCCCACTCTTCCACTTGCAGCTGCTGGAATGGCCTTGGGTCAGCCATAGTGATTAAGTGAGCAGACTGTTATCTAGGAGAACCGGGTTTGAGCCCCCACTCCTCCACTTGCAGCTGCTGGAATGGCCTTGGGTCAGCCATAGTGATTAAGTGAGCAGACTGTTATCTAGGAGAACCGGGTTTGATTCCCCACTCTTCCACTTGCAGCTGCTGGAATGGCGTTGGGTCAGCCATAGTGGCTAAGTGGGCGGAGTCTTATCTGGGAGAACCGGGTTTGATCCCCCACTCCTCCACTTGCACCTGCTGGAATGGCCTTGGGTCAGCCATAGCTCTAATAGAGAGCCAGTTGGGTGTAGTGGTTAAGTGCACCGACTCTTATCTGGGAGAACCATGTTTGATTCCCCACTCCTGCACTTGCAGCTGCTGGAATGGCCTTGGGTCAGCCATAGTTCTCACAGAATTGTCCATGAACTGATGGATTCGCCTAAGTGACTTCCACCTAAGTGATTTTCGCCATTATGTTAACTTGACAGAATAGCACTCCTCCACTTGCACCTGCTGGAATGGCCTTGGGTCAGCTATAGCTCTAATAGAGAGCCAGTTGGGTGTAGTGGTTAAGTGCATCGACTCTTATCTGGGAGAACCAGGTTTGATTCCCCACTCCTCCACTTGCAGCTGCTGGAATGTCCTGGGGTCAGCCAGAGCTCTCTTATCTGGGAGAACCGGGTTTGATTCCCCACTCCTCCACTTGCAGCTGCTGGTTAGCCATTGCTCTCACAGAGGTTGTCCTTGAAAGGGCAGCTGCTGTGAGAGCCTTCTCAGCCCCCCGCACCTCACAGGGTGTCTGTTGTGGGGGGGAGGAGAAGATAAGGGAGATTGTAAGCCGCTCTGAGTCTCTGATCCAGAATGAAGGGTGGGGTATAAAACTGCAATTTTTCTTCTTCCACTGAGGAACTGCTCAGATGGTCATCTAGCCTCAGATGGCCATCTAACTGTCGGATGGCCATCTAGCCTCTGTTGAAAAACTTCCAAGGAAAGAGACCCCACCACCTCCCGAGGAAGCCTGTTCCACTGAGGAACCGCTCTAACGGTCAGGAAGTTCTTCCTAATGTTGAGCCGGAAACTCTTTTGATTTACTTTCAACCCATTGGTTCTCGTCCTACCTTCCGGGGCCACAGAAAACAATTCCACACCATCCTCTATAGGACAGCCCTTCAAGTGCTTGAAGATGGTGATCATATCATCTCTCAGCCGCCTCCTTTCCTGGCTAAACATCCCCAGCTCCTTCAACCTTTCCTCATAGGACTTGGTCTCCAGACCCCTCACCATCTTTGTCGCCGTCCTCTGGACCCGTTCCAGCTTGTCTGTATCCTTCTTAAAATGTGATGCCCGAAACTGAACACAATACTCCAGGTGAGGTCTTACCAGAGCAGAGCAAAGCGATACCATCACTTCACGTGATCTGGACGCTATACTTCTGTGGATACAGCCCAAAATTGCAGTTGCCTTTTTAGCAACCGCAACGCACTGTTGACTCATGTTCAGATCCTAGTACAACACTCTATTACCCGAATTACTAGCTACGGCTGAGCTAGCTTGCCTGAGTTCTCTGTTCCGCAGTCATGCGTCATCGTAGAGGTGCACTGGAGCGATCTGTGCTCGTATGGAGCTGGGATCTCTTGGTGATGGAGGATATGTAATCATTTACGCTAACGATGCCCTGGGTAGACAGGTTTTCTTTGAGCTCCACCACCACCCGAGCTACCATCTTGTGACAAGCCGCAGTTGTTGCGCTGGCCATCCGATGAAGAAGAAATTAATCTTGCCAGCCCAAAGCTGGCCACCCCCTTTTCTAGATCACTGGATGGTCGTTGCTATATCTGGCGGGGATCAGACCGAGCGAGAACCCACGTGCGCTAGGCATTTAATTTCTCTCCCTCTTCGTAAAAGTCCACTTTTGCGTTCCCAGCCAGCCTCCCCGAGAGAAAAGTAATGAAATCCGTTTGAAACGCGCACTGATTGGATTTCATTGCAAAGAAACGGACTGGGCAAAGAGCCATAAGACGGTAGGCGGGAAACATCTGGAGAGTTTATCTCTTCGATTTCGATCTCCTCCTTCACGCCCAGAGCTCAGGGCCCTGAAACTGGTTCTCTCGCCTTCCTTTTCACCCTCACGCAACCACCCTGTGAGGTAACGCTAGGCTGTGAGACTGCTTGACTGAACAGAAATTGGATCCTCAGGGGTGGGGAAGGGGGGGGGGGTCTCCAGATATTTCTTGCCTCCAACTCCCATCAGCCCCAGCCATTGGCCATGCTGGCTGGGGCTGATGGGAGTTGTAGGCAAAAAACATCTGGAGAGCCACTGTTCCCCACCCCTGGATCTGACACTCTAACCCAGGGGTGTTGAACTCATTTGTTATGAGGGCCAGATCTGATATAAATTAGACCTCGTTGGGCCGGGTTATGTCAGGTTGGACTGAGTCATATTGGGCTGGCCCATGCATGTACCTATTTAAGATTAGGTAGCAGAGATATACATATTATAAAGAACACAGACAAACACAAATATATATATATATTTTAAAAGAATTAAAACATGCTTAAAACATTAGCACTCATTGGTCTTAAAAATGCTTTCTTTGTGTTTCTCCCGTGGGATCCAGGGAACCGGGCAAAGGAAGCTCTGGCTCTTTCCTTCCTTCCCCAGGGGACCTGTAGGGGGAGGAGCCTCAGCCAATAGAAGGAAGGGAGGCTTGGCGCAGTAGCTCTGCTGTGCGATTGAGAGAGCCTGACTAAGCAAGCTCTCCCCACCCACCCCCCTTCTCCCCAAGGGAGGCGCCTCAGCCAATGGAGAAAATAAAGGTTTTGCTCTGTAGCTCCTGTGTGATCGAGCAAGCCTTGCCAAGCAAGCTGTTACGCAGAAGGAAGCAAGATAAAAGGAGAAGGAGGCAGATGACAGCCAGTTGCTCGGGGGCCTGAAAGGAGTCCTCTGATTCAGCCCCCAAACTGCATGTTTGACACCCCTGCTCTAACCACTACACCATACTTCCCAGGGAAGCCTAAAGGCAGGGTGGGGTTTTTTTTGCAGCAGGAACTATTTGTATATTAGGCCACACACCCCTGATGTGGCCAATCCTCCTGGAGCTTACAGTGGGCCCTAGGGTTGCCAATCCACAGTTGGGTGCAGGGGATCCACCGGTTTGGAGGCCCTCCCCCCACTTCAGGGTCATCAGAAAGTGGGGGGGGAGGGGAGAGAAATGTATGCGGGGCACTCCATTATTTCCTATGGAGATCAATTCCATGGGTATCTGGTAGGGTTGCCAAGTCCGATCCCAGAAATATCTGGGGACTTTGGGGGTGGAGCCAGGAGACTTTGGGGGTGGAGCCAGGAGACACTGGGGTGGAGCTAGGAGCAAGGGTGTGACAAGCACAGTTGAACTCCAAAGGGAGTTCTATCCATCACAATTAAAGGGAACTCACAACTTTTTAAATGCCTTCCTTCCCTCCACCCTCCCCTTCTCTGATTTCTTTCCGACCAGCAAGCTGGGGACACATTTTACTGACCTCAGAAGGATGGAAGGCTGTGTCAAACTGGAACCGGCTACCTGAACCAGCTTCCGCTGGGATTGAACTCAGGTTGTGAGCAGAGGGCTCCAGCTGCAGTACTGCAGCTTTACTGTGTGGTCCCCTTTAAATGTGATGGCCAGAACTCTTGTGCTTGCCACACCCTTGCTCCTGGCTCCACCCCCAAAGTCTCCTGGCTCCACCCTCAAGTTCCCAGATATTTCTTGAGTGGGACCTGGTGTGGGAGGGGGAAGCCAGACTCCTACTTCCCCCGCGATACAACTCCGCGTCCCAGCAGAACCGGCCAAACTCCTGCCGCCCAGCAGCCACCGCTCACGCGATCGCCCCGAGCTGCCCTGAGCCGCTCTTCACAGCCCCAACATGCAGTCACGCTGTAAAGGCCCGCGTCACGTCGCTTGCTGCCTTGCGCTCAAGCCTACGGACGCTGAAACCGACGACGTGGCTCTCCCTGCCGAAAGCCACGAGAGAACTGCGCTGCATGGGCGGGAGCCAGGGCTTTATAGCCCCGACTCCACACCCCCTCCTACAACTTCCGGATGGCCAGGAAGCCAGCGTCAGCCTCCCTCCTTCTGGGAGGGCAAAGCACGGCCCCCAGC
>NC_083232.1:8558067-8592015 GCF_032191835.1 Heteronotia binoei
GGCGGGGATATAAATCCAATATCTTCATCTATCTCACAGGGTGTCTGTTGTGGGGGAGGAAGGGAAAGGAGATTGTGAGCCACTCTGAGACTCTTCGGAGTGGAGAGCGGGATATAAATCCAATATCTTCATCTATCTCACAGGGTGTCTGTTGTGGGGGAGGAAGGGAAAGGAGATTGTGAGCCGCTCTGAGACTCTTCGGAGTGGAGAGTGGGATATAAATCCAATATCTTCTTCTTCTCCAGTTGTAAAGGCCAGGCAGCAGGTCATGTGAAAGACCTCATCCTGAGTCCCCTGGAGAGCAGCTGCCGGTCTGAGTGGACGATACGGACTTGGATGGACGAAGGTTCTGGCTCAGTGGACTGGCGCTTCATGCATGTTCATATGCATGTGTTTCTTTTCCAGGCGGCCCCCATGAGTTCTCCTGCGGAGTATGTCCATGATCCTCTTTGCCTGCGTGGTGCGGGTGAGAGACGGGCTCCGCTCTCGGCTCCTCCACGGACTTCCACCTGGACCAGGACTTCTTGGAATGCAGGAAGAGGCTCAAGGCCTTGTCGTCTGTCCTGACGCGGTATCCCGATCGGGGGACAGCCAAAGAACGTGACCTCAGCATACAGTAAGCGGCCCTCCGGCCAGAGAGAAATGTTGGCTCTCCTTAAAATAGCCGGAAGGGGTGGCCTCCGGAGCAGCAGCATCCTTTAGAATCATAGAGCTGGAAGGGACCTCCAGGGTTATCTAGGCTGGGTCGTCTAGTCCAACCCCCTGCACAATGCGAGAAATTCACAAATACCTCCCCCTAAATCCTCATTGCTGTCAGATGGCCCTCTAGCTCTGTTTCAAAACCTCCAAGGGAGGAGAGCCCAGCACCTCCCGAGGAAGCCTGTTCCATTGAAGAACCACTCTAAACTCACAAACACCTCCCTCTAAATTAACAGGATCCTCATTGCTGTCAGATGGCTATCTAGGGCTCTGTTGAAAAACCTCCAAGGAAGGAGAGCCCACCACCTCCCGAGGAAGCCTGTTCCACTGAGGAACCGCTCTAACGGTCAGGAATCATA
This sequence comes from Heteronotia binoei, assembly GCF_032191835.1. Lineage (NCBI taxonomy): Eukaryota > Metazoa > Chordata > Lepidosauria > Squamata > Gekkonidae > Heteronotia > Heteronotia binoei. The sequence continues at coordinate 8,559,126 of NC_083232.1, forward strand.
GAATCATAGAGCTCCAGGGTTATCTAGTCTGGGTCATCTAGTCCAACCCCCTGCACAATGCGAGAAATTCACAAATACCTCCCCCTAAATCCTCATTGCTGTCAGATGGCCCTCTAGCCTCTGTTTCAAAACCTCCAAGGGAGGAGAAGCCCACCAGCTCGCGAGGAAACCTGTTCCACTGAGGAATAGCTCGAACGGTTAGGAAGTTCTTCCTAATGTTGAGCCGGAAACTCTTCTGATTTAATTTCAACCTATTGGTTCTGGTTCTACCTTCCGGGACCACAGAAAACAATTCCACACCATGAACATATGAAGCTGCCTTATACTGCATCAGACCTTTGTCCATCAAAGTCAGTATTGTCTTCTCAGACGGGCAGCGGCTCTCCAGGGTCTCAAGCTGAGGCTTTTCACACCTACTTGCCTGGAGCCTTCTTAATTGGAGATGCCAGGGTTTGAACCTGGGACTTTCTGCTTCCCAAGCAGATGCTCTACCACTGAGCCACCGTCCCTCCCCATCCTCTTCAGGACAGCCCTTCAAGGACTTGAAGACGGTGATCAGATCACCTCTCAGCCTCGATAAGATAAAATCTGAAGGAGAAGCTGGCGACGGAAACATTGTGGTAATGGAGGCCGTCCTCTTAAGCGTTGCGCATGCGCTCTCCGGAAGTTCACTGAGCCGCAGGCCCTTATATGAAGCCGCCCTACACTGAATCAGACCAAATCAATGCAAAGTGATGCACGTTGGGGCCCAAAATCCCAGCTACAAATCCAAGTATTTGGCAGTGGAATAAGAATGCTGGACTTCAAGGATCAGTGGTGTCTGATCTGGCATTTCCTCTTCTATTCTTAAGTGATGTTAGCCTCATGTGGACAAAGCGGACCCAATAGATATTGTTTACCTTGACTTCCAGAAAGCTTTTGATAAAGTCCCTCATCAAAGGCTCCTTAGTAAGCTCGAGAGTTATGGAGTAAAAGGACAGGTCCTCTTGTGGATCAAAAACTGGCTAATTAATAGGAAGCAGAGAGTGAGTATAAATGGGCAGTCTTCGCAGTGGAGGACGGTAAGCAGTGGGGTGCCGCAGGGCTCGGTACTGGGTCCCATGCTCTTTAACTTGTTCATTAATGATCTGGAGTTGAGAGTAAGCAGTGAAGTGGCCAAGTTTGCAGATGACACGAAAGTGTTCAGGGTGGTGAGAACCAGAGAGGATTGTGAGGAACTCCAAAGGGATCTGTTGAGGCTGGGTGAGTGGGCGTCAACGTGGCAGATGAGGTTCAGTGTGGCCAAGTGCAAAGTAATGCACATCGGGGCCAAGAATCCCAGCTACAAATACAAGTTGATGGGGTGTGAACTGGCAGAGACTAACCAAGAGAGAGATCTTGGGTCGTGGTAGAGAACTTAAAGTAATTAAAACTTAAAGTAATTAAAATAATGCAATAATAATCTGTGTTTCCTTTCCTTCCCAGCTTCCATTCTTCCGGGGAAGTCGCCTGCATGGGCATTTGCGCCAGCAGCTACCCGGCCGTCATGGCGTTTTGCTTCCTGGAAGAGCTGCAGTGGGAATTCGCCGCCGCCTACGACGTGACGAGCGTCGGCCTGGCTTCCAGACCCTACGCTTTCCTGGAATTTGGTGCGTAGCTCACGGCCTCTCCCTGCTGTCCCCCTCCCCCCCTTTCCCTCTCTTTCCTAGAAACGAGCGCAGAAGACTGACTTGCGTTGAGTTGGATGCTGCAGATCCTGCCCGCTCACTGTGGGGCTGCTGCCATCTGGTGCAAAGAGCCTTTGGGGCTGATCCAAGAGGAAGGAAGCGTCGTTGGGCTGGGCGAGAGCACTGCTCTTAGCAGAATGGATCTGCAAGATCTTCTATCCTAGGGGTGGCCAAAATGCGGCTGGGGAGCCACATGTGCCTCTTTCACACATACTGGGTGGCTCTCAAAGTCCCCACAGCCTCATTGGCTGGCTTGCAGAAGGTATTTCTCTCTTTAAATCACTTCTCCAAGTGGCAGCTTGGAGAATGCATTTAAAGTTACTTTCCTTCCACCCCCTCCTTCCTCCCTCCCTCCTTCCTTCCTCCTTTCCCTTCCTCCCTCCCTCCTTCCCTCTTTCCTTCCTCCTTCTCTCCCTCCTTCCTTCCTCCTTTTCCTACCTCTCTCTCCTTCCTTCCTTCCTTCCTTCCTTCCTTCCTTCCTTCCTTCCTTCCTTCCTTCCTTCCTTCCTTCCTTCCTTCCTTCCTTCCTTCCTTCCTCCCTCCCTCCCTCCCTCCCTCCCTCCCTCCCTCCCTCCCTCCCTCCCTCCCTTCCTGTGGTTAAGTTCTCTCCCTCACAACAGACACCCTGTGAGGTGGGTGGGGCTGGAGAGGGCTCACAACAGCTGCCCTTTCAAGGACAACCTCTGCCAGAGCTATGGCTGACCCAAGGCCATGCTAGCAGGTGCAAGTGGAGGAGGGGGGAATCAAACCCGGTTCTCCCAGATAAGAGTCCGCACACTTAACCACTACACCAAACTGGCTCTCCAGTTAAGATTAGGTAGTAGAGATATAAACCTTATAAAGGACACAGACAAGCACAAAGATTTTTTTAAAAAAAACTTAAAACATGCTTAAAGCATTAGCACTTGGTCTTAAAAGTGCTTTCTTTGTATTTCTCCCATGGGCTCTAGGGAACCGGACAAAGGAAGCTCTGGCTCTTTTCTTCCTACCCCAGAGGACCAGGAGGGGGAGGAGCCTCAGCCAATAGAAGGAAGAGAGGCTTGGCTCATTAGCTCTGCTGTGCAATTGAGAGAGCCTGGCAAAGCAACCTCTTTTTCCTTCCCTTCCTCAACAAGGGAGGAGCCTCAGGCAATGGAGAAAATAGAGGCTTTGCTCTGTAGCTTCTGTGCGATTGAGCAAGCCTGGCAAAGTGAGCTGCAGAAGGAAGCAAGAGAGAGAGAGAAGGGCGCAGATGACAGCCAGTTGCTTGGGGGCCTCATTCGGCCCCCAAACTGCATGTTTGACGCTCCTATAAATCTTCGACTGACTGAATTACGTTGGTTTCGTACGGAATAAGTTCTGCATCGGTGCTGCTTGCTCCTTCTCTTGCAGACAGTGTCATTCAGAAAGTCAAAAGCCGCTTCAGTGGCACCAACTGTGCTCCCCTGAAGCTCAACTTTGAAAAAATCCGGGAAGAGCTCCAGCTGCACCCTCCCCTGCAGGTGAAGCTGGAAGAGGCGGAGCTGGCGAACGGGATGGCGAACGGGCATGCAGAGCTCCCCCTAGAGCCTGGTAAGCGCCATTGCACTTTGTGTGTCGGGCTGGAAATGGGAAAGTTTGAGTTCAAATTCTTCCTTTGCCATGAAGCTCACTGGATGATGGGGTTGCCAACTCTAGGTTTAGAGATACCTGGAGATTTTGAGGGTGGAATCTGGGGAGGGCAGGGTTGAGGGAAGGGTTAATGCCGTAGAGTCCACCTTCCAGAGCAAAAGTTTTGTCCAGGGGGATCGGTCTCTGTCATCCGGGGATCATCTGTAATGCTGGGAGGCCTCCTGGCAGCACCTGGAGATTGGCAGCTTTACTGGATGTCCTTAGTTCAGTTGCTGTCTTTCCACATAACCTCCCTTGTAGGGCGGTTCTGAGGCTAAAACAGAGTTGGAGAGAACCCTGAAGGCCTCTCTGCAGGAAGGGTGGGATAAAAAACATAGTAAATAATAATAAAATAACGCTACGGTAAACACCTGTGTTGTCAGTAGCCAAGGTTGGTTGGCAGCTTTTAACGTTTTGTACTCTTTGTCAGACTTTGGAACGTCAAATAAGAACAAATCATTTTGTTTCAAAATTAATCCATTTATTTGAGAACAAGCAGTCTGGGATAGAAGCAGATTGAGTTTGATACATTCCAAGGCTACTTGGGCCTTTTTGTAAGATACACGTAGCATAACAATAAAACCATTCTCACACTCAGGGAGACAGTTGTCTGTTCCCATACTCCCTTATCTCATTCCCAGGGAGGCTCCCTGCTGGTTACCTTGAGGCATGCCATCTTCAAAGGCTTAAGGCGCCTGAGAATGCCAAGTGAGAAATTCCTCCCCTGGGTTTTACAACGGTCTCTGTTTGAAATGCACATCTTTAATTCCAGGGTTAGTAATAGCAAACAAAATGGCGTTAGTCAGGTCAAGAGAACATATCTAAGTACTTGAGATATGTTCTCTTTTTGAGCAGGAACACACAGGAACTCAGTGTCAAGCATCGGTATTCAAATAAACAAGCTATGGTTGGATACAAATACTTGCTTTATTGATAATCCGGTACTGCCTCAAGGTGCGATACCTTGCGAGTGATACAAAGACTCAGAAGGCACATCGTTTTAAGGACTGCTTCAAAGGCAATAGACGAGATAGCTTCAAGCCATAACACATAGACGTGGATTGCTACAAATATTCAAAAATACTACCATGCGGTTACCACTTCCCTGGTTCCCAGACATTTCTGCCTTGGTGATAAGCGGTATGAATGGGAACTGACCGGGGGAGGAGCCTCCTATCATCAAAGTTACTTACATTTCCTACATTTTCTAGCTAGAGGTGAGAAAGTACAGAGAGGCGAGAAAAAGGAAGGAGAGGGTATGCTTTGATATGCAGACCTAGGGAAGCAAAACTTTCAGGGTAGGAAGAAGATCATAAAGTTCTAACAACTGTATCGATTTAATACACCAGAATAGCATGCTTGGCACTCAGTTCCGGCTGGCTTGGAGTCAGGAGGTGTGACTTAAGATGCAAATTAGTCCCTGCTTGGCTTTTTTTTTTTAATTTTATTTATACCCCTCCCTCCCCTCTGTGAAACCAATGGCGATGTCAGGAGGTGTGGCCTAAAATGCAAATGAGTCTCTGCTGCCGAAATTGCTTTAGCTGAGGGCATAGCCAAAGGGAAATTCTGAATTTGCATCCATCCAGTTTGGTGTCTAAAACAGCATGCCTTAATAACGAAGAACTTGTAAATGATTTTTGAGTTTGGACAAAAACTCTGGACGAAAATCTCCTGGAACGTCGGGTTTCACTCTCAGCGCACCTCCATTAGCGTGGCTTGCAACAGGATTCCTGACGGACAGCGATACGGACATGTTGTCTGAGAGCTGTGGAGATAAGTCATTTCTAACAGCGTGGTCTTAAGCAGGGTGGCCCCCTCTATTGTAGTCGTTGGCCACTGGAAGGGATAACTGCGCTCGAGATAGTCCTGTAAGAGCTGTAGCTCAGAAGCCGTCTAGGTCAAAGAGGTAGAGGAGGGGAGCACACAGAACATGAGGGCAGAGCCGAGGCTTCCGAGCGATGCTTCCCAGTCTTCTTATTTTGGGTTTTTTTTTTGTTTCTTTTAAAATGGACCTGAAGCCTCCACTCAGAGGATGCAACCCGTGTCTCCTGCGGGCATCTTGTCCCTCGTCCTCAACATCATGTGCGGGGCGCTGAATCTCATCCGAGGCGTTCACCTTGCAGAATACTCTTTCCAGGTAACTCGAGAGACAACTTAAAGCAGGGGTGTCAGACCCATGAGGGCTGAATATGACATGAATGAGACCTTGGAGAGCCGGTTTGGTGTCGTGGTGAAGTGCGCGGACTCTTATCTGGGAGAACTGGGTTTGATTCCCCACTCCTCCACTTGCACCTGCTGGAATGGCCTTGGGTCAGCCATAATGGTTAAGAGAGCGGACTCTTATCTGGGAAAACCGGATTTAATTCCACACTCCTCCACTTACACCTTCTGGAATGGCCTTGGGTCAGCCATAGCTCTGCCAGAGGTTGGTTGTCCTTGAAAGGGCAGCTGCTGTGAGAGCCCTTTCAGCCCCACCCACCTCACAGAGTGTCTGTTGTGGGGGGAGAAGATATAGGAGATTGTGAGCCGCTCTGAGACTCTTCGGAGTGGAGGGCCGGATATAAATTCAGTATCTTCATCTACCTCACAGGGTGTCTGATGTGGGGGGGGGAGATAAAGGAGATTGTGAGCTACTCTGAGACTCTTCGGAGTGGAGGGCCGGATATAAATTCAATATCTTCATCTACCTCACAGGGTGTCTGATGTGGGGGGGGGGGAAGATAAAGGAGATTGTGAGCTGCTCTGAGACTCTTCGGAGTGGAGGGCAGGATATAAATCCAATATCTTCATCTACCTCACAGGGTGTCTGTTGTGGGGGGGGGAAGATAAAGGAGATTGTGAGCTGCTCTGTGACTTTTCGGAGTGGAGGGCGGATATAAATCCAATATCTTCATCTACCTCACAGGGTGTCTGTTGTGGGGGGGGGGAGATAAAGGAGATTGTGAGCCGCTCTGAGACTCTTTGAGTGGAGGGCGGGATATAAATCCAATATCCTCATCTCCCTCACAGGGTGTCTGTTGTGGGGGGAGGAAGGGAAAGGAGATCGTGAGCCGCTTCGGCGTGGAGGGCGGGATATAAATCCAATATCTTCATCCTACCTCACAGGGTGTCTGTTGTGGGGGGAGGAAGGTAAATGAGATTGTGAGCTGCTGTGAGACTCTTCGGAGTGGAGGCGGGATATAAATCCAATATCTTCATCTATCTCACAGGGTGTCTGTTGTAGGGGAGGAAGGGAAAGGAGATTGTGAGCCGCTCTGAGGCTCTTCGGAGTGGAGGGCGGGATATAAATCCAATATCTTCATCTACCTCACAGGGTGTCTCTTGTGGGGGAGGAAGGGAAAGGAGATTGTGAGCCGCTCTGAGACTCTTCGGAGTGGAGGGGCGGATATAAATCCAATATCTTCATCTACCTCACAGGGTGTCTCTTGTGGGGGAGGAAGGGAAAGGAGATTGTGAGCCGCTCTGAGGCTCTTCGGAGTAGAGGGCGGGATATAAATCCAATATCATCTTCTTCTTCTTGGCCAGGACATGTGTGTACCTGTTTTAGAGTAGGTAGCAGAGATATAAACTTTATAAAGCACACCAACAAACGCAATTAAAGATTTTTTTTAAACTTAAAACATGATTAAGACATGAGCACTCAGTCTTAAATGTGCTTTCTTTGTATTCCTTTCTTTGTATTCCTCCCATGGGATCCAGGGAACTGGGCGAAGGAAGCTCTGGCTCTTTCTTTCCCCAGGGGATCCCTGGCTGCTCAGCAATTTCGTTGAATGTCCACGAGTTCTCGTATTGTGAGAAAGGGAGAAAAGTCCCTCTTTCTCTACCTTCTTATCCCATGCATAATCTTGTCAACCTCTCTCATGTCACCCCGCAGTCGACGTTTCTCCAAGCTAAAGAGCCCCAAGCGTTTTAACCTTTCTTCATAGGGAAAGTGCTCCAGCCCTTTAATCATTCTAGTTGCCCTTCTGTGGACTTTCTCCAATGCTATAATATCCTTTTTGAGGTGCGGCGACCAGAACTGCACACAGTACTCCAAATGAGACCGCACCATCGATTTATACAGGGGCATTATGATTCTGGCTGATTTGTTTTCAGTTCCCTTCCTAATAATTCCCAGCATGGCGTTGGCCTTTTTTATTGCAACCGCACACTGCCTTGACATTTTCATGAATCCTGAGAGGATTCATCCTCAGGCCCCTCAAATTTTAGTCTGGCACTCCAACCACGACACGCGAACGCACTTCGTTCTCCTGCATGGGTAACCTAGAGGTGGTAGACCAGCAAGCTTGTGAATTATATATATATATATATATATTGTTTCCCCGCATGCAAAAAATGAATGGATTTCAGAATTTTTTATTCCCCAACAGGAAGACCGCAGAGGAATTGGGAACGTGATCGCGTTCCTCGTCCCTTTTGTCGCTTGCTTTTTATTGGTGAGTATTGGGCCCGCTTTCTTGTTTGTTTTATTCCATTTTTAATACAGAAAAAACTACCCGAGGCCTGCAGGATATAGGGAGGGGCTATAGCTCAGGGGAAGAGCTTCTGCTTAAGAACATAAGAGAAGCCATGTTGGATCAGGCCAATGGCCCATCCAGTCCAACACTCTGTGTCACATAAGAGAAGCCATGCTGGATCAGGCCAATGGCCCATCCAGTCCAACACTCTGTGTCCCATATGAACATAAGAGAAGCCATGTTAGATCAGGCCAATGGCCTATCTAGTCCAACACTCTGTGTCACATAAGAACATAAGAGAAGCCATGTTGGATCAGGCCAATGGCCCATCCAGTCCAACACTCTGTGTCCCATATGAACATAAGAGAAGCCATGTTAGATCAGGCCAATGGCCTATCTAGTCCAACACTCTGTGTCACATAAGAACATAAGAGAAGCCATGTTGGATCAGGCCAATGGCCCATCCAATCCAATACTCTGTTTCACATAAGAGAAGCCATGTTGGATCAGGCCAATGGCCTATCCAGTCCAACACTCTGTTTCACATAAGAACATAAGAGAAGCCATGTTGGATCATGTTGGAGGGAAAGACCTCCGCCTGGGATCCTGGGGAGCCAATGCCAGCCTGAGTAGCCAATATGACATTGATGGACCAAAGATGTGGTTCAGCAGCAAAAGAAGAAGAATTGCAGATTTATACCCCGCCCTTCTCTCTGAATCAAAGACTCAGAGCAGCTTACAATCTCCTTTATCTTCCTCCCTCATAGCAGACACCCTGTGAGGTGGGTGGGGCTGGAGAGGGCTCTCACAGCAGCTGCCCTTTCAAGGACAACCTCTGCCAGAGCTATGGCTGACCCAAGGCCATCCAAGTAGCTGCAAGTGGAGGAGTGGGGAATCAAACCCGGTTCTCCCAGATAAGAGTCCGCTCACTTAACCACTATAGCTGACCCAAGGCCTTTCCAGTAGCTGCAGGTGGAGGAGTGGGGAATCAAACCCAGTTCTCCCAGATAAGAGTTCGCTCACTTAACCACTATGGCTGACCCAAGTCCATTCCAGCAGCTGCAAGTGGAGGACTGGGGAATCAAACCCTTTTCTCCCTGATAAGAGTCCATACACACTTCACCACTATGGCTGACCCAAGGCCTTTCCAGCAGCCGCAAGTGGAGGAGTGGGGAATCAAACCCAGTTCTCCCAGATAAGAGTGCACCCACTTAACCACTATGGCTGACCCAAGGCCATTCCAGCCAGTGCGAGTGGAGGAGTGGGGAATCAAACCCGGTTCTCCCAGTTAAGAGTCCACAGACTTCACCACTATGGCTGACCCAAGGCCTTTCCAGCAGCTGCAAGTGGAGGAGTGGGGAATCAAACCCGGTTCTCCCAGATAAGAGTCCCCGCACTTAACCATGACACCAAACTGGCTCTCGTGTATGTATAATATTAAGCAGGAAGGTGGTGTAGAATGTCGATTCAGATATGCACTAGAACATGCACTGAGTGCCAGACAGATTTGCACTAATTCTAGTCATGGAACTCTAGCCGTGGGATTAGTCATTAACTCTAGCCAGAACCTGAAGTGCCCTAAAGTTGTGTTATACATCGACCGGCATCTAGTTCTGGTGCTCACCATCTCTTCGGCGCTCTCCTCTTTCTTCCAGTGCTACCTTTACCTGTTCTACTGTTCGGCGCGGCGGGCCAAGGTCTTTGCGCTTTTCGTCGCCATCTGCGCGTGCAATCTCTACCTGTATGGACCGAGGAACGTCTGGCAGATCCTTTTCCACATAGGGGTGGCCTCGCTGTCCGCGCATCAGATTCTCACGCGGCGAGTCGTGGAGAAGCAGCCGGACTGCGGAGTATGAAAACGAACGTGGAATGCCAAAACTTGGGGGAGGGCGATATTTAATGCTGTTTGGCAGTCGTCTAGGCAACAGGGTGGGTTTTTTTTTTAAAAGAAAAGCCATGGTTCTCTCTGCTATGTGGGTTTTTATAGTATCAATTGATCGTAGTTTCGTAGGGTAAAAGGGACCGGAAGGGCGGCTTCTTCCTCCCGAGACAGGGGTCTCCAATGCACCGATTTGCTGCAGATCAATGTGTATAATTCAGAGGATGGCCTGGTCGCGAAGGCGATGTGGGCATACAAAGGGAATAGACAGGGTGACCTCTCGGCTTCCAAAAAGGAGCGGGGCAATCTGTCGAAGGCATGCAAAGAAGCTGACGAGCAGTTGGTTCAGGATGGACGACTCCTTTACATGGAGAGGGGTTAAAGGGTGGCATTCGCTGCCAGCGGATGTAGCCATGGCTTCAGGAACGGATAGCTTCGAAACGGGATTAGATAGGTTCACAGAGGACCAGCCTATCAATGGCTACCAGCCGTAGTGGCTGCAGGGAACCTCCACATTCAAAGGCTCTAAGCCTCTGGGATCCCGGAGCCAGGAAACAACATCAGCGGAAAGTCTTGAGTCCCTTTGCCGGAAGAACTGGTTGGCCTCTGTGTGAGACGGGATGCTGGACTGGATGGACCCTCAGTGGTCTGATCCAGCAGGGCTCTTCTGATGTTCTTCTCAGGGGAAGGCCTCAGCCTCTCTGCCCTGATGTTGGCCCTTCAGAGGAACTGATTTGCCTCTGTGTGAGACATGAGGCTGGACTAGATGGACCCTCCCTGGTCTGATCCAGCAGGGCTCTTCTGATGTTCTTCTCAGGGGAAGGCCTCAGCCTCTCTGCCCTGTTGTTGGCCCTCCAGAGGAACTGGTTGGCCACTGTGTGAGACGGAATGTTGGACTAGATAGACCCACAGTGGTCTGATCCAGCAGGGCTCTTCTGATGTTCTTCTCAGGGAAAGGCCTCAGTGCCTATGCCCTGTTGTTGGCCTTCCAGAGGAACTGGTTGGCCACTGTGTGAGATGGGAAGTTGGACTAGATGGACCCTCACTGGTCTGACCCAGCAGGGCTCTTCTGATCTTCTTCTCAAGGGAAGGCCTCAGCCTCTCTGCCCTGTTGTTGGCCCTCCAGAGGAACTGGCTGGCCACTGTGTGAGACAGGATGCTGGACTGGATGGACCCTCACTGTTCTGAGGGTCTTCTGATATCCTGGAATGTGCCCTGAATGAATAGTAAGTTGAAAAGAACCGACTCTTCTGGTTGACACCTGCTTGTCAAACCTCAGCACGGGACAGTGGAAGGCGGAAGGAAGCTTCACGGTGACAGTTGTGACAGGAGCTCAGGAAACGGGCACCGATTGGGTCAAACATCTGTTCCCCTGCAGCTGCCCAAAGGATGTCGACCCAGAGGGGCTCGTCGTCTTAGCGGCCCTCCGCGCAGCGTGCTCCTGGGAGCAGAAGTCTACAGAAAACGGGGGTTTTGTTGCACGAAAGGTCTGCGCTAATCCTTTGTAAGGGCTGCGCCGCTCCCGTCCGCCATCTGGACTAACTGAGATCGCCAGCAATCCAGTCACGTCTCACACGTCTGCTCGGAACGCCCCGAGGGTCGACCTCCACGTCCTGCAGAATAGCAAGAGCACTTCTCGGACTGTGCCGCATCAGCCTGCATACAAGGGTTGCCCGTTCAAATCCTCCCCCTCTCCATCGAAAGCACCCTTCAAGTAGAAAGGCGGCACGTCAGGCGAAGGGTTATAAAGTAACTCTCAACTGGCAGGCAGGGTTTTGCTGTTGTTTTTTTTAAATGGGAGATTTTCAAATCGGTGGATCCCCTTTCCTGGTGGCTGGAGTGGTATGGTCCGGCAAAGTCTATACCACGCCACTTTTGCCCCATTGTAGCGCTTGAGTCTTAGACCCAGCAGCCGATGTGTGAAATTGTACAATGGAAAGGAGTGCTCTTTTACGTGGAAGAGGGAAGAGTCAACAGTGGCAAATCACCTGTGCACAGGGGGTTTTTTTTGTAGCAGGAGCTCCTTTGCATATTAGGCCACCCCCCCCCCCCCCCGATGCAGCAGTCCTCCTGGAGCTGACTGTAGGCCCTGTACGAAGAGCCCTGTAAGCTCTTGGAGGATTGGCTACCTCAGGGGTATGTGGCCTAATATGCAAAGGAGTTTCTGTTACAAAAAAAGGCCCCTGTGTGTATGTGTTAGATTTGAGTTCAGTAGTCATATTTGAGCCACAGCTTAGGGACAGAGGTTTTGGGGACAGAAGCTTTTTGTGACAAAGGGCACATTGATTTGAAAAGCTCGTTCTCCCCAAATACTGTTGGTCTCTTAAAGTACTCTGGGGACTCACATCTAAGCGTTCTGCTGCGGACCGACGTGGCTGCCTTCTGAAAATATAAAATGGCACCGATTTTATCCCACCTTTCAGTCAAAAGATTCCCAGCGTAGCTTCCACATTTTAAATGAGGCACCCACCCCCAATGAGAAACAATGCACTAAAAACAAAGCAATAAGCATCTAAAGTACGTCATTTTAAGAACGATAAAATCCCTCAGTGACCCGACTGGTACCAATTTTTTTTTTACAAAAAACTTGAGAGGAACGAAAAAAACCCAGCAAATCAATGGAAGGGACTTGAGTCAACAGATAACATCTTCACCAAATACTTTGTAAAACTTGGCACCAGGTGGGTGCCGGATGGAAAGGTATTCCACGCTTGCGGTGCCACACCTGAAAAGGCCCTGCTTCTCACACGCAGCACGTAAAATGGGAGTCAAAGGCAGGAAGGAGCCCACATCCCGTCTCGCTAGTGAGATGTCGTCCGTGGTTGGTGTGTCACGGAAGCGCCACGATTAGGAACTCGTGGCGTATGGTGGACAAGAGCTAGCTATGGCGTAGAGGCAAGCTTGTTCCTCCGCCCGCTTCCGAGCCAAGCCAAATGCACAGAAATTGCGAGCGCTGGAATGACTCCGGCCCAGTTCTGGGTCTCGCTGGGCAGTGTTGCTTCGGACTGTCATTGAGAGAAGAGAGCACAAATTGTTGGAACACTCATCCATGCCACACACACACACAGAGCTTCCACAGAAGGTGGCGCCAAACTCGAAGCGGCATCCAAAGGAGGTGGGATCAAATTTGGATACCTGTTCTCTCACACTTCCTGGGGAGAAGGAAAACCTGAAGGGGACAGAGAGAGAGATTATATAATTGCCCGTTTTATGTGCTACATTTGAGAAGCAGGGCCTTGTCAGATGTGGCACCCCGACATAGCACCTACGGATGCCATGACACCCACAAGGACTTCTTTTGGCCCCCGTGGAGCTTTGTAGAATGTGGGTGGGGCTACTGTAAAACAGGGCTTGTGATCGACTTTTCTCATTCAAATGAGTGAATTTCCCACTGGAGGGCTGGGAGAACTTTTAAAGCACCCAGGCTTTTCTTAGTCAGACCATGGTTCCATTTCCCTGCTTTAAGCTTTTCTTCTCCCCGGGAAGTGTGAGGGGGAGGGCAGGTATCCCATTTGATCCCACCTCCTGCAGAAGCCATTTTGGGTTTGGCTCCGCCTCCTGTGGAAGCCATTTTTTGGGGCGAGCTCACCTCCGGCCCTCTCAAAATTCCAAACTCGCCAGCAGGCTGAAGAGGGTCGGGGACCCCTGTACAAACTCTCCCTGCTGCTCTAGTCTTGTTTGCGGGGATAGGGGGAGGTTGTACGTTGAGCTATTTGGTCCTGTGATTCCTATCTGCAGGGATATAGCCCAGTGGTGGGTTAACTTTGGAACCAGGCCGTTATCTCATACTTTGAACTTGCTTTGGGACATGTTCGGGCAAGTACTGCCACACTGGTGTGAATTCTCCCTCGAGTCCGAAAATAACATGTGGTTTGACAGGGCTTTTTTTTGTAGCAGGAACTCCTTTGCATATTAGGCCGCACACCCCTGATGTAGCCAATCCTCCACGAGTTTACAGGGCTGTTATTCCAGGGCCTGCTGTAAGCTCCAGGAGGATTGGCTACATCAGGGGTGTGTTGGCCTCATAGGCAAAGGAGGTCCTGCTAGAATTCCTTACAGGGCTCTTTGTACAGGGCCTGCTGGAAGCTCCAGGAGGATTGGCTACAAAAGGGTGCGTGGCCTCATAGGCAAAGGAGGTCCTGCTAGAATTCCTTACAGGGCTCTTATTCCAGGGCCTGCTGGAAGCTCCAGGAGGACTGGCTACATCAGGGGTGTGTGGCCTAATAGGCAAAGGAGTTCCCGCTACAAAACCCCCCCCCCATTTGTTAATATCATTAAAAGCCGTCCTCGTCCCGCAGACACAGAGAAGAGCAAGCCCTCTGCCTCGCAGACTTGGGGAAAACGGGCACTTGGCCAACCTGTGCTCCCCTTTCGCATTTCCAAGCATGCGTTTTGTGAATATCGCAACTCAAGCCTATTTCAGCCTCTGCCGCGCTGTATTATTCGACTGTTTTAGCGTGTTGTGCCATAAGCCGGCCTTTCATATTCGCGAACGCTTTTGATAACCTCCTCATACAACAGGCCGGTGCAACTTCCCTTCCAAATAAAAGCCAACAATTTTGCCGAGCGCAAACGGCATTAGAATTTAAGGTCGCCCGAAAGATTAGCCAAGTGCGCGTCTCCAGCAAGCTCCCGTCCCGTTTATTTTGGAGCCAAAGGTGTTTCAGACTCTTTATGGAAAGAGGTACTTCCCACCCACCCCCTTCTGAAAGACGTTTTTTTTGCACTGACCATGTCTATAAATTCATTTTGTCTTGCATGGATGTATATATGTATATAACTGACGGACAATTAGAATAAACGACATTTTTGTATTTGCTTGTAGCTTCACGGTTTTAGACTGAAATTGGGGGGGGGGGAGCTGGCAGCTAGGCTGGAGAGGTCTTTGTGCTCTCATGGACTCTGCGCCCAAGGGGGGCGGGGGAAGACCACTTCCTGGTTGCCAGCTTAAAAAGTTAGAAAGCAAACCGGGAGTCTCCTCTAGTCCCATGATGGAGATCAGAGCGACGGAGCTTTGTGGTGACTGGAGACCTGTGTACTGGACCACCGTTCGGCACACTGCCCCCTGCTATGGGAACCTTTACCGGCGGGGAATGGGGGTCATCATCGTCTAAAAGCCCGATTCAGGCCATTCATAGAATCATAGAGTTGGAAGGGACCTCTTGGGTCATCTAGTCTAACCCCCTGCACAATGCAGGAAACACAAACACTTCCCCCTAAATTCACAGGATCTTCATTGCTGTCAGATGGCCATCTAGCCTCTGTTGAAAAACCTCCAAGGAAGGAGAGCCCACCACCTCCCAAGGAAGCCTGTTCCACTGAGGAACTGCTCTAACAGTCAGGAAGTTCTTCCTAATGTTGAGCTGGAAACTCTTTTGATTTAATTTCAGCCCATTGGTTCTGGTCCTACCTTCCGGGGCCACAGAAAACAATTCCACACCATCCTCTCTAGGACAGCCCTTCAAGTACTTGAAGATGGTGATCATATCACCTCTCAGCCGCCTCCTCTCCAGGCTAAACGTGCCCAGCTCCTTTAACCTTTCCTCAGAGGACTTGGTCTCCAGACCCCTCACCATCTTTGTTGCCCTCCTCTGGACCCGTTCCAGCTTGTCTATATCCTTCTTAAAATGTGGTGCCCAAAACTGAACACAGTAGTCCAGGTGAGGTCTTACCAGAGCAGAGTAAAGCGCTACCATCGCATCACGTGATCTGGACACACCTCTGTTGATACAGCCCAAAATTGCATTTGCCTTTTTAGCCACCGCATCACACTGTTGACTCATGTTCAGCGTATGATCCACTAAGACCCTTAGATCCTTTTCGCACAGACTACTGCTAAGACACATACTACTGCTGGAGCAGCCTCCGCAGACGTGTCCTGCAGTGAGGAGCGCCAGGAGTTTTTATCTCAGGTAAATTTATTTCAGGTAGCCGACTCGAGGTCGACTCAGCCTTCCATCCTTCCGAGGTCGGTAAAATGAGTCCCCAGCTTGCTGGGGGGAAAGTGTAGATGACTGGGGAAGGCAACGGCAAACCACCCCATAAAAAGTCTGCTGTGAAAACATTGTGAAAGCAACGTCACCCCAGAGTCGGAAACGACTGGTGCTTGCACAGGGGACCTTTCCTTTCCTATGTATCGGGTGGCTGAATTTGCTTAACATAAGAGCCAAGTAGAATAAACATCAGATGTTTTGAGAGCCTCATGAACTCAGATGTGTGAAGAAAAAGAAGTCTGCAGATTTATACCCCACCCTTTTCTCTGAATCAGAGACTCAGCAGCTCACAATCTCCTATATCTTCCTCCGCCACAACAGACACTCTGTGAGGTGGGTGGGGCTGAGAGAGCCCTTATAGCAGCTGCCCTTTCAAGGACAACCTCTGTGAGAGCTATGGCTAACCCAAGGCCATTCCAGCAGCTGCAAGTGGAGGAGTGGGGAATCAAACCCGGTTCTCCCAGATAAGAGTCCGCGCACTTAACCACTACACCAAACTGAGCAGGGGGATTGGACTACATGGCCTCTATAGCCCCTTTCAATTCTAGTTGTAGTCCGGAAGGAGGGAGGGGTGGAAATTGATGCAACCTATTGGGGTGGCCAAACTTGCTTAACGTAAGTAGAATAAACATCAGATGTTCTGAGAGCCACAAGACATGAACTCCGATGTGTGAGAGGCGCAAGGAAGGAAAGTAAATTGATGGGAGGGAGAGGTGGAAAGCAAGCAACTTTAAATTCAAGCAACTAGCTGTCTTGGCTAGGAGAAGTGATTTAAAGAGAGAAACTCCCTCTCCAAGCAGGTCAATGGGATGATGAGGGCTTCGATAGCCCTATAATATGCGTAATAGAAGAAGATATTGGATTTATATCCTGCCCTCCCCTCCCAAGAGTCTCAGAGCAGCTCACAATCTCCTTTAACTTCCTCCTCCACAACAGACACCCTGTGAGGTAGATGAAGATGTTGGATTTATATCCCGCCCTCCACTCCAAAGAATCTCAGAGGGGCTCATAATCTCCTTTACCTTCCTCCCCCACAACAGACACCCTATGAGGTAGATGAAGATATTGGATTTATATCCCGCCCTTCACTCCGAAGAGTCTCAGAGGGGCTCACAATCTCCTTTCTCTTCCTCCCCCACAACAGGCACCCTGTGAGGTAGAAGAAGATATTGGATTTATATCCCGCCCTCCCCTCCGACGAGTCTCAGAGCGGCTCACAATCTCCTTTCCCTTCCTCCCCCACAACAGACACTCTGTGAGGTGGGTGGGGCTGGAGAGGGCTCTCCCAGCAGCTGCCCTTTCAAGGACAACCTCTGCCAGAGCTATGGCTGACCCAAGGCCATTCCAGCAGCTGCAAGTGGAGGAGTGGGGAATCAAACCCGGTTCTCCCAGATAAGAGTCTGAACACTTAACCACTACACCAAAGGCTCTCACTGCGCATATGGCTCTCGAGCCACAGTTTGACCGCCTCTGTTATGCATGAATTCCAACACTTCTTTTTTATATACAAAAAGCCACTTGAAAAAAAACACAAACCATTTATCATAGAATCAGAGTTGGAAGGGACCTTCAGAGTCATCTAGTCCAGCCCCCTGCACAATGCAGGAAACTCACAAACCCCTCCCCCTAAATTCACAGGATCTTCATTGCTGTCAGACGGCCATCTAGCCTCTGTTGAAAAACCTTCAAGGAAGGAGAGCCCACCACCTCCCGAGGAAGCCTGTTCCACTGAAGAACCGCTCTAACGGTCAGGAAGTTCTTCCTAATGTTGAGCCGGAAACTCTTTTGATTTAATTTCAACCCATTGGTTCTGGTCCTACCTTCTGACATTGCCACGTTAGTTGAAACAATAGCACATAAACGTTTCACACAATTAGGGTTCGTGGAATCTTTCGGGCTCAAGTGCCGTGTTCTACTGGAGAAAGTTTTCCTTCCAGACGTTTCGTTCTCAGCTGCGGAGAACAACATCAGTGGCGTTGCAGCCGGAGCAGGCGCTCTGACCTTCTTGGCTGCTGTGCATTGAGTTTCACACAATCTTAACCCCCAGCATCTATCTCTTTGCATCGCACAGGCTGGAGAAATCCTTCCCCTGCCTTTCACCCTGTCGGACACAAGGGGGCACCTGTGTACCAAAGAAAGTTTGAGAGAGAACTAGACAGAGAAGAACTTCGCCAGCTGTGCTGATTTCCCCCCCTTTCCACTGTTAATAAGAAGATGCCTTCGACATGTTTCCCCCGCGGCTCAGAGAAATACCAGTAAAGAACTGCAGAGGCTTTGAAGAGGCACATTATCTCTTGGATACGTTTTTCCTTTCTAAATCTTGTCCTGCTTCTGAGTAGGGTTGCCAAGTCCAATTAAAGAAATATCTGGGGACTTTGGGGGTGGAGCCAGGAGACATTAGGGGTGGAGCCAGGAGACATTGGGGCGGAGCCAAGAGCAAGGGTGTGACAAGAATAACAACTCCAAAGGGAGTTCCGGCCGTCACATTTAAAGGGACCGCACACCTTTTAAATGCCTTCCTTCCACAGGAAATAATGAAGGATAGGGGCACCTTATTTTGGGGTTCATAGAATTGGACCCCGTAATCCAATCTTTTTGAAACTTGGGGAGTATTTGGGGGAGAGGCAACGGATGTTAGATTGAAAATTTGGTGCCTCTATCTCAAAACACAGTCCCTTCAAAGCCCCAGATACCCGCAGATAAATTCTCCATGATTTTCTATGGGAATAAGTCTCCCTAGGGAATCATGGAGTTCCCAGCAGACATATCCCCCCCCCCCCCGCTTTTCTGATGACCCTGAAATGGGGGGAGGGCCTCCAGGGGATCCCCTGCCCCCACCTGGTGATTGGCAACCCTTCTTCTGAGGCAGTCAGAGCAGGCTAGGTTATGCTTTAGTTCTCTTTTTATCTTCACAACAGACCTGCGAAGCAGGTTAAGGCGGGAGAGAGTCCAAGCAGCCAGAAAGTTTGGCCAAGAGGTGGGTCTCAGTTTGATGGACTCGCAGGCCCCCTCAGTCAGAAGAAGAGGAGACTGGATTTGCCAATGAGAAGAAGCTCCATTGGTGTAGAGAGCCAGTTTGGTGCAGCGGTTAAGTGTGCGGAATCCTATCTGGGAGAAGCAGCTTTGATTCCCCACTCCTCCACTTGCACCTGCTGGAATGGCCTTGGGTCAGCCATAGCTCTGGCAGAGCTGTCCTTGAAAGGGTAGCTTCTGGGAGACCTCTCTCAGCCCCACCCACCTCACAGGGTGTCTGTTGCGGGAAAGGAAGATAAAGGAGATTGTGACTGCTCTGAGATTCGGAGTGGAGGGCAGGATATAAATCCAATATCTTCATCTACCTCACAGGGTGTCTGTTGTGGGGGAGGAAGGTAAAGGAGATTGTGAGCCGCTCTGAGACTCTTCGGAGTGTAGGGCGGGATATAAATCCAATATCTTCATCTACCTCACAGGGTGTCTGTTGTGGGGGAGGAAGATAAAGGAGCTTGTAAGCTGCTCTGAGACTCTGATTCAGAGAGAAGGGTGGGGTGTAAATCTACAGTCATCGTCATCCAACTGGCTCCACCCACTTTCTAAAAGCACTTAGTGAGCACTTGGTGGTAGCCACAGGAGGTGGGGGCAGCTACAAGCATAGACAGCTTTAAGAGGGGATTGAATAAGCGTATGGAGCAGAGGTCCATCAGTGGCTATTAGCCACAGGGTATAGATGGGACTCTCTGTCTGGGACAGTGATGCTCTGTATTCTTGGTGCTTGAGGGGGGCACAGTGGGAGGGCTTCCTGGTTTTTTGGGCCAATGTGTGACACAGAGTGTGTGACTGGATGGGCCATTGGCGTGATCCAACATGGCTTCTCTTATGTTCTTATGTGACACAGAGTGTTGGATTGGATGGGCCATTGGCGTGATCCAACATGGCTTCTCTTATATTCTTATGTGACACAGAGTGTTGGACTGGATGGGCCATTGGCCTGATCCAACATGGCTTCTCTTATGTTCTTATGTGACACAGAGTGTTGGACTGGATGGGCCGTTGGCGTGATCCAACATGGCTTCTCTTATGTTCTTACGTTCTTTTGTACTAGGAAAGGTGTCAGTGGGTGGCAGGATACCCACGGGCACCAGGTTTGGGGTCTTCTGCACCAGATGATAAATGGGTCGTTTTGTAGAAAAATAGGTGGGCGAGCTCATCTGGGGCTTGTTATGCAGCTGTACCTACTATTCAATGGGCAAGGTGGGAGGAGGAGGTGGAACTCGCAGTAAGGTTCAGGAGCTGTGCTCCTGTGAGCTCCGGCTGAATCCGAGGCCTGATGGTAAATAAGTTTTGCTGTGTGTCCAAGTGATCGTAGCAGGGATGGTGAAGACGTTTTCTCTATGACAGGAATAACTCTGGGACCTTAAAAAACAGATCCTTATATGAAGAATTTCCTGTCAGTGAAAGGTACCAGGCTAGCAAAATGAAAGCCGGGCCCAGCCACCTTTTCGAGGTTGGGAACGAACAATCTTTCTGTCCTGAGGCAACTTTGGTTTTAACGAAGACCAGCGTCCGGTGCTGAGAGACAGCGGCGTCCATCGTCTCCATCACATCTCGCACGCCTCCCCGTCTCATCTGCCGCCAAGTTTTCATTTTGTTTCCCTTTTTCGTTCCACTTTCTTTTTCTTTTTTTTTTGCAGGCCTGGCATTTAACTCGCCTCAAGGCCCATGCTAAAGCAGAGACACGATTCTCGCCCCATCTCGAATCGATCACCCCTCCATTCAGTGTTCATTTGGCTGGAATGTCTGAATAATTCAGGGCCGCGAAAAGGTTACCCGAAGGCCCCGTTACCTTCAAGAGTGTTCAGCACCAGCGGCCCGATCCTGGGCATTGCCAAACTCATCCGGCCGTCTCCTTAGCGAAACAGCGGTGTGTTCTTCTTCACGTCTGACCTCAAACTACCTCCTGTTCCGGCATGACAATCTACTCGTCTTCCCTGCAAGTTTGAAGGCTCCCATTCCCAAACTAATATGGCCGGGAGAGAACAGGGAGCGTGCGAGGAGAAATCAATCAGCCCGTCAATCATAGAGTTATAAACTTCACATTTAATTGAGATCCAAAACCTCCTGTGTGCTGCCAGTTCAAACCAAGGCATAAAGACACAAAACTTTATGGAAAGCTGAGGGTGGATATGTGTGAAGCTGACGCATCAAGAACCAAATCCGTTAGGCCATGTTTTGGGCAGGAGCTCACAGGAACGGAATCCTGGAACCTCCAAATTTTATTGTGCTCTTTCCTTCTTACACACACACAAACACACACACAATACTTGCTTCTGGGCGCCACTGTTCAAACCCCCTGTGAGAATTTTGCTGAACTCCTAAGATTCCACAAACTTCCTAATATTTTTCCCCACAGAAAATGGGAAAATAACAGAAACATATAAAGCAGAGAGATGGAAAATCTTTATCCTGATACTGTGGCCACTTAGGACAAAGTAATTTTAAAAGTAGAAGAGTAGAAGAAGAAGAACTGCAGATTTATACCCCACCCTTCTCCCTGAATCAGAGACTCAGAGCAGCTTACAATCTCCTATATTTTCTCCCCCCACAACAGACACCCTGTGAGGTGGGTGGGCCTGAGAGGGCTCTCACAGCAGCTACCCTTTTGGTGAGCCAGTTTGGTGTAGTGGTTAAGTGTGCGGACTCTTATCTGGGAGAACCGGGTTTGATTCCCCACTCCTCCACTTGCAGCTGCTGGGATGGCCTTGGGTCAGCCAGAACTCTGGCAGAGGTTGTCCTTGAAAGGGCAGCTGCTGTGAGAGCCCTCTCCAGCCCCACCCACCTCACAGGGTGTCTGTTGTGGGGGAGGAAGGGAAAGGAGATTGTGAGCCGCTTTGAGACTCTTCGGAGTGGAGAGCGGGATATAAATCCAATATCTTCTTCTTCTTCTTCTACCCTTTCAAGGACAACCTCTGCCAGAGCTCTGGCTGACCCAAGGCCATTCCAGCAGGTGCAAGTGGAGGAGTGGGGAATCAAACCCTGTGAGGTGGATGGGGCTGAGAGGGCTCTCACGGCAGCTGCCCTTTCAAGGACAACCTCTGCCAGAGCTATGGCTGACCCAAGGCCATTCCAGCAGCTGCGAGTGGAGGAGTGGGGAATCAAACCCGGTTCTCCCAGATAAGAGTCCGCGCACTTAACCACTACACCAAACTGAGTAAGGTTTTATGACAATGCTAATTCAAGACGCATTTTAAGGTCTATGCTGTGCTGATATAATTGAGTACACCTTCCGGTGATGTCAGAGGTGTGTGGCATAGGCAAATGGGTTGCACTTGTGAGCTCTGGCACCTCTTTTTCTGTGAAGTGACCCCTGAAACCCACTGTCTGTCCGGATGAGTACACCGGCACAGCTTTTCCAGGAGGAAGCGGTTGGGATTCAGCAGGTCAGGGGCAAAGTTGCAGAGAGTAACCATCTAGTCCAAAAGTCAGGGGTTTCAGAGAGCCGGTTTATCAAAGTCCAGGCTAGGGCAAAGGAGTTCCTGGCTGCAATTCCATTTCCAGCTCAGGGTTTCCAGAAAAGCTGGTTGTCTAGCTCACTCTATGCTGTTTGTAGTCTTGGAGGACTGAGCAAGAGACATCGTCGGTCTGTTCTTCTGACGTTAGCCTCAGTGCGAAAGACGTCACTGCTGTTTCTCTTTCAAAATTCTGGAAAGCACTGACTCTTCAAGGCACTCTCCCCAGTGACTTCCTTGAGAGGTCGGAAGTTCTAGGAGTAGCGCTTTCTTGGGTCGGTTCCCTTCGCGTCACAAAGCACTGGAGATGCAGACTTCCAAAGCCGCCGTTTTAAGAACATAAGAGAAGCCATGTTGGATCAGGCCAGTGGCCCATCCAGTCCAACACTCTGTGTCACATAAGAACAGAAGAGAAGCCATGTTGGATCAGGCCAATGGCCCCTCCAGTCCAACACTCTGTGTCACAGAAGAACATAAAAGAAGCCATGTTGGATCAGGCCAGTGGCCCATCCAGTCCAACACTCTGCGTCACATAAGAACATAAGAGAAGCCATGTTGGATCAGGCCAATGGCCCATCCAGTCCAACACTCTGCGTCACATAAGAACATAAGAAAAGCCATGTTGGATCAGGCCAATGGCCCATCCAGTCCAACACTCTGTGTCACATAAGAACATAAGAGAAGCCATGTTGGATCAGGCCAATGGCCCATCCAGTCCAACACTCTGTGTCACACAGTGGCAAAAAAAATTATATATAACCTCCTCGACGCTCTCAGCAAGTGCAGCGTGGGGCAGCTAGCGTAGGAACCATGGAGTGAGGTGGGGGCCACCAAAGCAGTGCAGAAAGAGCAGGGGGGGGCACTTGAAAGAGACCCTGAAGCCTACTCTTCACTCTTTTGCTCCCTACGTGAGTTGGGAAGGTGGGTGGGAGGAAGGGAGGGGAAGGTGCTGCACGGAAGGGGTGGGGCCACCAGAGCGGCACAGGCATCGGGGATAGAGCGGGAACCGCCAGAGGGGGGGGGGCCCTCCATCCAAAAATTTTTCCCGTGGGCCCCACCCCAATCTGGAATTTTCTGGCTACGGGTCTGCATCGAACTCATTTCTTATAAGGGCCAAATCTTTTTTTTTTTTGGTTAAAACAATTTATTATAATGTAATATATCGTAACGGTATGTTATCATTTGTCATTAGATGTTAATACACATATATACACATACACATATATCACATTTTCTGCACCCCCCCCCCCTTCCTTTTTGGTAATCCCCAGCAGTGCCTTCCCCCTTAGCAAACATCTCCATATTACTATTTACTTTAGTTTGTTATAAGATAATAGACTCTATCTATTAAAGAATCTTTCTCTAAAAAAGCCCCTAAAAAGCTCTAAAAAGGCTAACAAAAAATTAGCATTGGATATCGTCAGATGCCAAATTGTGACAACATTCAGCAAACTTCAACGCTCACGAATTGTTTCGGGAAGGATTTTTGGTCAGCCTTATCAAATGCACAAGGCCGAGAGAATCTCCGCTCGGACTTGCTTCCACACGGCGGAACAAATCTGCAGAGAGTCCATCCCGCCGCTCTTTCCCCAAAGCACAGTGTGTCCTTACGCCTGCAGGTCTCCCTCAGATCCAAGCCAAGCATGCCTCTAGCGCTACAGCACAAGTCGGGGAGAGAGACGACGGCCATCTGTTTCCTTGGCAGACTCCGAGGACAGAATACGGAACTGTCAGTTCCGACAGAATTCTCCCCTTTTTAACCATCTCGTAAAAAGTTCCAGCAATCATTGCCATTGTGATGCTCCAAGCGATGTTGGCGTGAGCGACTTAGCATGCCCGGACATCAGGGGGCGCTACATTACTCTTAAGGGTGTATAGATTTTGGTGAGAGCCAGTTTGGTGTAGTGGTGAAGTGGGCGGACTCTTATCTGGGAGAACCGGGTTTGATTCCCCCACTCCTCCACTTGCACCTGCTGGAATGGCCTAGGGTCAGCCATAGTTCTAATAGAGAGCCACTTTGGTGTAGTGGTGAAGTGGGCGGACTCTTATCTGGGAGAACCAGGTTTGATTCCCCACTCCTCCACTTGCACCTGCTGGAATGGCCTTGGGTCAGCCAGAGCTCTAATAGAGAGCCAGTTTCGTGTAGTGGTGAACTGGGCGGACTCTTACCTGGGAGAACCGGGTTTGATTCCCCACTCCTCCACTTGCACCTGCTGGAATGGCCTTGGGTCAGCCATAGCTCTGGCAGAGGTTGTCCTTGAAAGGGCAGCTGCTGTGGGAGCCCTCTCAGCCCCACCCACCTCACAGGGTGTCTGTTGTGGGGGAGGAAGGTAAAGGAGATTGTGAGCCGCTCTGAGACTCTTTGGAGTGGAGGGCGGGATATAAATCCAATATTATATTGTTCTTCTTCTTGGCTGTGAACTGCATCTACCTGGATAAATGCAAGTTTAAACCTTTGTTTTTGCAAGATAAGAGCCCCGTGGCGCAGAGTGTTAAAGCTGCAGTCCTGCAGTCCTAAGCTCTGCTCACGACCTGAGTTCGATCCCCGGCGGAAGCTGGGTTTTCAGGTAGTCGGCTTGAGGTCGACTCAGCCTTTCATCCTTCCGAGGTTGGTCAAATGAGTATCCAGCTTGCTGGGGGGAAAGTGTAAAAGACTGGGGAAGGCAATGGCAAACCACCCCATCAAAAGTCTGTCGTAAAAATGTCGTGATGCAACGTCACCCCAGAGTCGGAAATGACCGGTGCTTGCATAGGGGACTACCTTTACCTTGAGCCCCATGGCGCAGAGTGGTAAAGCAGTGGTATTGCAGTCAGAGCCCTCTGCTCATGACCTGAGTTCGATTCCGGCGGAAGCTATTTCAAGTAGCCGGCTCCAGGTTAACTCACCCTTCCATCCTTCCGAAGTCGGTCAAATGGGTCCCCAGCTTTCTGAGAGGAAAGTGTAGATGACTGGGGAAGGCAATGGCAAACCACCCCATAAAAAGTCTGCCGTGAAAACGTTGTGAAAGCAACGTCACCCCAGAGTCGGAAACGACTGGTGCTTGCACAGGGGGCCTTTCCTTTTGCAATATACATCTTGGGAGATTTGTTTACTGCACTCAGGATCACGCTTCTGTGACTTCCCCCGACTCTTTTGGGGAAGTTCAACAGTTTTGAGCTGTCTGTCAGGGATTCTCCGAGTGCCCTTGGAAGTAGGGCTGTCAAACTCCAGATCTCCTGGGATCGCAGCTAATTCCAGCTAACAAGGATCAGTTTCCCTTGGATAAAAGCTGTTTAGAACAGCGGACGCTATGGCACCACATCCCACTTAAGTCCTCCCTCCCTCCCCAAATATTCCTTCCTTAGGCTCCACACCTAGATCTCCAGGAATCTCTCAGCCCAGAGTTGGCAACCCAAAGAGCCAGGCTGGTGTCATGGTGAAGTGCGTGGACTGTTATCTGGGAGAACCGGATTTGATTCCCCACTCCTGCCCTTGCACCTGCTGGAATGGCCTTGGGTCAGCCATAGTGGTTAAGTGAGCGGACTCTTATCTGGGAGAACCGGGTTTGATTCCCCACTCCTCCACTTGCACCTGCTGGAATGGCCTTGGGTCAGCCATAGTGGTTAAGTGAGCGGACTCTTATCTGGGAGAACCGGGTTTGATTCCCCACTCCTCCACTTGCAGCTGCTGGAATGGCCTTGGGTCAGCCATAGTGGTTAAGTGAGCGGACTCTTATCTGGGAGAACCGGGTTTGATTCCCCACTCCTCCACTAGCACCTGCTGGAATGGCCTTGGGTCAGCCATAGTGGTTAAGTTAGCGGACTCTTATCTGGGAGAACCGGGTTTGATTCTCCACTCCTCCACTTGCACCTGCTGGAATGGCCTTGGGTCAGCCATAGTGGTTAAGTGGGCGGACTCTTATCTGGGAGAACTGGGTTTGATTCCCCACTCCTCCACTTGCACCTGCTGGAATAGCCTTGGGTCAGCCGTAGTGGTTAAGAGGGCGGACTCTTATCTGGGAGAACCGGGCTTGATTCCCCACTTCTCCACTTGCACCTGCTGGAATGGCCTTGAGTCAGCCATAGTGGTTAAGTGTGCGGACTCTTATCTGGGAGAACCGGGTTTGATTCCCCACTCCTCCACTTGCAGCTGCTGGAATGGCCTTGGGTCAGCCATAGTGGTTAAGTGGGCGGACTCTTATCTGGGAGAACCGGGTTTGATCCCCCCCTCCTCCACTTGCACCTGCTGGAATGGCCTTGGGTCAGCCATAGTGGTTAAGTGGGCGGACTCTTATCTGGGAGAACCGGGTTTGATTCCCCACTCCTCCACTTGCACCTGCTGGAATGGCCTTGGGTCAGCCATACTGGTTAAGTGGGCGGAGTCTTATCTGGGAGAACCGGGTTTGATCCCCCACTCCTCCACTTGCAGCTGCTGGAATGGCCTTGGGTCAGCCATAGTGGTTAAGTGGGCGGGCTCTTATCTGGGGAGAACCGGGTTTGAGTCCCCACTCCTCCACTTGCACCTGCTGGAATGGCCTTGGTTAAGTGGGCAGACTCTTATCTGGGAGAACCGGGTTTGATTCCCCACTCCTCCACTTGCACCTGCTGGAATGGCCTAGGGTCAGCCATAGTGGTTAAGCGCGTGGACTCTTATCTGGGAGAACCGGATTTGATTCCCCACTTCTTCACTTGCACCTGCTGGAATGGCCTTGGGTCAGCCATAGTGGTTAAGTGCGTGGACTCTTATCTGGGAGAACCGGGTTTGATTCCCCACTCCTCCACTTGCACCTGCTGGAATGGCCTAGGGTCAGCCATAGTGGTTAAGTGCGTGGACTCTTATCTGGGAGAACCGGGTTTGATTCCCCACTCCTCCACTTGCACCTGCTGGAATGGCCTTGGGTCAGCCATAGTGGTTAAGTGGGCGGACTCTTATCTGGGAGAACCAGGTTTGATCCCCCACTCCTCCACTTGCACCTGCTGGAATGGCCTTGGGTCAGCCATAGTGATTAAGTGAGCAGACTGTTATCTAGGAGAACCGGGTTTGATTCCCCACTCCTCCACTTGCAGCTGCTGGAATGGCCTTGGGTCAGCCATAGTGGTTAAGTGGGCGGACTCTTATCTGGGAGAACCGGGTTTGATCCCCCACTCCTCCACTTGCAGCTGCTGGAATGGCCTTGGGTCAGCCATAGTGGCTACGTGGGCGGACTCTTATCTGGGAGAACCGGGTTTGATTCCCCACTCCTCCACTTGCACCTGCTGGAATGGCCTTGGGTCAGCCATAGCTCTAATAGAGAGCCAGTTGGGTGTAGTGGTTAAGTGCACCGACTCTTATCTGGGAGAACCAGGTTTGATTCCCCACTCCTGCACTTGCAGCTGCTGGAATGGCCTTGGGTCAGCCATAGCTCTCACAGAATTGTCCATGAAGGATTGCTGAACTGATGGATTCGCCTAAGTGACTTCCACCTAAGTGATTTTCGCCATTATGTTAACTGACAGAATAGCACTCCTCCACTTGCACCTGCTGGAATGGCCTTGGGTCAGCTATAGCTCTATAGAGAGCCAGTTGGGTGTAGTGGTTAAGTGCATCGACTCTTATCTGGGAGAACCAGGTTTGATTCCCCACTCCTCCACTTGCAGCTGCTAGTTAGCCATTGCTCTCACAGAGGTTGTCCTTGAAAGGGCAGCTGCTGTGAGAGCCTTCTCAGCCCCCCGCACCTCACAGGGTGTCTGTTGTGGGGGGGAGGAGAAGATAAGGGAGATTGTAAGCCGCTCTGAGTCTCTGATCCAGAATGAAGGGTGGGGTATAAAACTGCAATTCTTCTTCCACTGAGGAACTGCTCAGATGGTCATCTAGCCTCAGATGGCCATCTAACTGTCAGATGGCCATCTAGCCTCTGTTGAAAAACTTCCAAGGAAAGAGACCCCACCACCTCCCGAGGAAGCCTGTTCCACTGAGGAACTGCTCTAACGGTCAGGAAGTTCTTCCTAATGTTGAGCCGGAAACTCTTTTGATTTACTTTCAACCCATTGGTTCTCGTCCTACCTTCCGGGGCCACAGAAAACAATTCCACACCATCCTCTATAGGACAGCCCTTCAAGTGATCATATCATCTCTCAGCCGCCTCCTTTCCTGGCTAAACATCCCCAGCTCCTTCAACCTTTCCTCATAGGACTTGGTCTCCAGACCCCTCACCATCTTTGTTGCCGTCCTCTGGACCCGTTCCAGCTTGTCTATATCCTTCTTAAAATGTGGTGCCCGAAACTGAACACAATACTCCAGTGAGGTCTTACAGAGCAGAGCAAAGCGATACCATCACTTCACGTGATCTGGACGCTATACTTCTGTGGATACAGCCCAAAATTGCAGTTGCCTTTTTAGCAACTGCAACGCACTGTTGACTCATGTTCAGATCCTAGTACAACACTCTATTACCCGAATTACTAGCTACGGCTGAGCTAGCTTGCCTGAGTTCTCTGTTCCGCAGTCATTCGTCATCGTAGAGGTGCACTGGAGCGATCTGTGCTCGTGTGAGCTGGGATCTCTTGGTGATGGAGGATATGTAATCATTTACGCTAACGATGCCCTGGGTAGACAGGTTTTCTTTGAGCTCCACCACCACCCAAGCTACCATCTTGTGACAAGCGCAGTTGTTGCGCTGGCCATCCAATGAAGAAGAAATTAATCTTGCCAGCCCAAAGCCGGCCACCCCTTTTCTAGATCACTGGATGGTCGTTGCTATATCTGGCGGGATCAGACCGAGCGAGAACCCACGTGCGCTAGGCGTTTAATTTCTCTCCTCTTCGTAAAAGTCCACTTTTGCGTTCCCAGCCAGCCTCCCCGAGAGAAAAGTAATGAAATCCGTTTGAAACGCGCACTGATTGGATTTCATTGCAAAGAAACGGACTGGGCAAAGAGCCATAAGACGGTAGGCGGAAACATCTGGAGAGTTTATCTCTTCGATTTCGATCTCCTCCTTCACGCCCAGAGCTCAGGGCCCTGAAACTGGTCCTCTCGCCTTCCTTTTCATCCTCACACAACCACCCTGTGAGGTAACGCTAGGCTGTGAGACTGCTTGACTGAATAGAAATTGGATCCTCAGGGGTGGGAAGGGGGGGGGGTCTCCAGATATTTCTTGCCTACAACTCCCATCAGCCGCAGCCATTGGCCATGCTGGCTGGGGCTGATGGGAGTTGTAGGCAAAAAACATCTGGAGAGCCACTGTTCCCCACCCCTGGATCTGACACTCTAACCCAGGGGTGTTGAACTCATTTGTTATGAGGGCCAGATCTGATATAAATTAGACCTCGTTGGACGGGTTATGTCAGGTTGGGCTGAGTCATATTGGGCTGGCCCATGCATGTACCTATTTAAGATTAGGTAGCAGAGATATACATATTATAAAGAACACAGACAAACACAAATATATATATATATTTTAAAAGAATTAAAACATGCTTAAAACATTAGCACTCATTGGTCTTAAAAATGCTTTCTTTGTATTTCTCCCGTGGGATCCAGGGAACGGGGCAAAGGAAGCTCTGGCTCTTTCCTTCCTTCCCCAGGGGACCTGTAGGGGGAGGAGCCTCAGCCAATAGAAGGAAGGGAGGCTTGGCGCAGTAGCTCTGCTGTGCGATTGAGAGAGCCTGACTAAGCAAGCTCTCCCCCCCCCTTCTCCCCAAGAGAGGTGCCTCAGCCAATGGAGAAAATAAAGGTTTTGCTCTGTAGCTCCTGTGCGATCGAGCAAGCCTTGCCAAGCAAGCTGTTACGCAGAAGGAAGCAAGATAAAAGGAGAAGGAGGCAGATGACAGCCAGTTGCTTGGGGGCCTGAAAGGAGTCCTCTGATTCAGCCCCCGAACTGCATGTTTGACACCCCTGCTCTAACCACTACACCATACTTCCCAGGGAAGCCTAAAGGCAGGGTGGGGTTTTTTTTGCAGCAGGAACTATTTGTGTATTAGGCCACACCCCTGATGTAGCCAATCCTCCTGGAGCTTACAGTGGGCCCTAGGGTTGCAATCCACAGTTGGGTGCAGGGGATCCACCGGTTTGGAGGCCCTCCCCCCACTTCAGGGTCATCAGAAAGTGGGGGGGGGAGGGAGAGAAATGTATGCGGGGCACTCCATTATTTCCTATGGAGATCAATTCCATGGGTATCTGGGGCTCTGGGGGGGGCTGTTTTGAGGCAGAGGCACCAAATTTGCAGGAACTATTTGTGTATTAGGCCACACACCCTTGATGTAGCCAATCCTCCTGGAGCTTACGGTAGGCCCTAGGGTTGCCAATCCACAGTTGGGTGCAGGGGATCCACCGGTTTGGAGGCCCTCCTCCCACTTCAGGGTCATCAGAAAGTGGGGGGGGGAGGGGAGAGAAATGTATGTGGGGCACTCCATTATTTCCTATGGAGATCAATTCCATGGGTATCTGGTAGGGTTGCCAAGTCCAATTCCAGAAATATCTGGGGACTTTGGGGGTGGAGCCAGGAGACTTTGGGGTGGAGCCAGGAGACACTGGGGTGGAGCTAGGAGCAAGGGTGTGACAAGCACAATTGAACTCCAAAGAGAGTTCTATCCATCACAATTAAAGGGACCTCACAACTTTTTAAATGCCTTCCTTCCCTCCACCCTCCCCTTCTCTGATTTCTTTCCCCCCAGCAAGCTGGGGACACATTTTACTGACCTCAGAAGGATGGAAGGCTGAGTCAAACTGAACCGGCTACCTGAACCAGCTTCCGCTGGGATCGAACTCAGGTTGTGAGCAGAGGGCTCCAGCTGCAGTACTGCAGCTTTACCGTGTGGTCCCCTTTAAATGTGATGGCCAGAACTCTTGTGCTTGCCACACCCTTGCTCCTGGCTCCACCCCCAAAGTCTCCTGGCTCCACCCTCAAAGTTCCCAGATATTTCTTGAGTGGGACCTGGTGTGGGAGGGGGAAGCCAGACTCCTACTTCCCCCCGCGATACAACTCCGCGTCCCAGCAGAACCGGCCAAACTCCTGCCGCCCAGCAGCCGCCGCTTACAGCGATCGCCCCGAGCTGCCCTGAGCCGCTCTTCACAGCCCCAACATGCAGTCACGCTGTAAAGGCCCGCGTCACGTCGCTTGCTGCCTTGCGCTCAAGCCTACGGACGCTGAAACCGATGACGTGGCTCTCCCTGCCGAAAGCCACGAGAGAACTGCGCTGCATGGGCGGGAGCCAGGGCTTTATAGCCCCGACTCCACACCCCCTCCTACAACTCCCGGATGGCCAGGAAGCCAGCGTCAGCCTCCTCCTTCCGGGAGGGCAAAGCATGGCCCCAGCCTATGACTGGCGTTGCCAGTGCGGCTGGGAAGGGAGGGAGTGGATGCGCCTGCCAAGTGCATGCGGGGGTGGGGGGAGGCTCTTCTCCGCTTCACCGTAGCTCCTGCGGCTCGCCACGCTCCTTGGCGCCGTTTCCCCCCTCCCCCCCGCTTCCAGTTTTTTGGGGAGCGGGGGAAGAGGCTGGAAATCCTGGGGTCCCCCGCCAGGGCGGGAGGGTTGGGAAGCCTAGTATCCGGGGCTCGGGGGGGGGGCTGTTTTTGAGGCAGAGGCACCAAATTTGCAGGAACGATTTGTTTATTAGGCCACACACCCTTGATGTAACCAATCTTCCTGGAGCTTACAGTAGGCCCTAGGATGGCCAATCCAAATTGGGTGTAGGGGATCTTCCGTTTTGTCAAATCTTAAGAGTTCAGCAGAATTCTCACAGGGGGTTTGAACAATGGAGCCCAGAAGCAAGTATTTTTTTTTGGCGGGGGAAAGGGGGTAAGAAAGAAAGAAAGCCCCGTGGCGCAGAGTGGTAAAGCTGCAGTGCTGCAGTCGGAGCCCTTTGCTCACGACCTGAGTTTGATCCCAGCAGAAGCTGGTTCAGGTAGCCGGCTCCAGGTTGACTCAGCCTTCGGTCCTTCCGAAGTCGGTCAAATGAGTCCCCAGCTTGCTGGGGGGGAAAGGGTAGATGAGTGGGGAAGGCAATTGCAAACCACCCCGTCAAAAGTCTGCCGTGAAATCGTTGTGAAAGCAACGTCACCCCAGAGTCAAAAACGAATGGTGCTTGCACAGGGGAAGACCTTGACCTTTTTTAAGAAAGAAAGAGCACAATAAACTTTAGAGTTCTGGAGCTGTGCTCCTGTGAGCTCTTGCCCAAAATGAGGTCTGCCCACATCAACTGTGTGAGGCAGGCTTGACTGAGAGCGTGTGAGTGGCTCAAACTCACTCCCCTAGTTTATGCAGCGGGGCGGGGTTAAAGCCCATTCGCTTCTGCTTTCCAAAGAACAGTTGCTTTTATTTCTCCTGACTGCGTGTGTTTATCTACACAGAGGAGACTGGGATTAACCTCAGTATTTAATTTAAGCTGCCGGGACTCATTGCCCTTCTCATTTTTTCCACCGTGCCGAGCTTGTGTTCTAATTGCGAGATGCCAATTTAATCATGTTGAGCAATTTTTGCAACCGGCAGATGCTGTAGGGTTCCCCTCCCCCCCCCGCTCTTCCTTTTCGAAAATTAATCCTTCAGAGGGACTCCCTGTCCTCCTAATCGGAGACTAATTGAATCTAACAATAGCTGGCGATAGCAGCATTTAATGGGTTGTGTTCAAATCTGATCTGCAGTAATTATATCGGCACTTTTATGCAACCAAACAAGCTGTGCACGAACACATGTGAAGCTGTTTTCTACTGAATGAGACCCCTTGGTCCATCAAAGTCAGCATAGACAGCATCAAGAAGGGACTGGATAAATATCTGGAGCAGAGCTC
>NC_083232.1:8592115-8625776 GCF_032191835.1 Heteronotia binoei
GCCAGTATCATAATGCCCCTGTATAAATTGATGGTGCGGCCTCATTTGGAGTACTGTGTACAATTCTGGTCACCGCACTTCAAAAAGGATATTATAGCACTGGAAAAAGAGCAGAAAAGGGCAACTAGAATGATTAAAGGGTTGGAACGTTTTCCCTATGAAGAAAGGTTAAAACTCTTGGGGCTCGACTGCAGGGTGACAGGATAGAGGTTTACAAGATGATGCATGGGATAGAGGAGGTAGAGAAAGGAGGACTTTTCTCCCTTTCTCACAATACAAGAACTCACGGACATTCAATGAAATTGCTGAGCAGGCGGGTTAGAACGGATAAAAGGAAGTTCTTCTTCACTCAAAGGGGGAGTAACACGTGGAATTCACTGCCCCAGGAGGTGGCGGCGGCTACAAGCATAGACAGCTTCAAGAGGGGATTGGATAAGCATATGTGCCACACAGTGGCCAAAAAACCACCAGGTGCCATCAGGAGGTCCATCAGTGGGGCCAGGACACTAGAATCCCTACCACTGTTGCCCCTCCAAGCACCCAGAATACAGACCATCGCTGCCCCAGACAGAGAGTTCTATCTATACCTTGTGGCTGATGGACCTCTGCGGGAAAGAACCAACTGAACATCCCTGGGCCGAAGGAGGCAAAATTGAAGAACACACGGGAACGGGCCTTCTCCATTGCAGCTCCACACCCGTGGAATCAACTTCCGGACGAAGTGCGAGCTTTGCGGAGTCTTGAGCAATTTCTCAGGGACTGCAAGACCATTCTTTTTAAGATAGCCTTCGCTTGATTATTGAGCCATCGATAGACTCGCTGTAGGTGTTTTCCCGCCATTACAATCATAATTAAATTTACAACATAGCACCAGGAATGTTAATTTTAAATAGAAAGGTTTTAAATGTTGGTTTTATAATGTATAACTATTGAATTGTATGATTTTATTGTAT
This sequence comes from Heteronotia binoei, assembly GCF_032191835.1. NCBI lineage: Eukaryota > Metazoa > Chordata > Lepidosauria > Squamata > Gekkonidae > Heteronotia > Heteronotia binoei. The sequence continues at coordinate 8,593,069 of NC_083232.1, forward strand.
AATGGATTAAAAAGTTGTGAGCCGCCCTGAGCCTGCTCCGACGGGGAGGGCGGGATATAAATAAAATGGTGCGGTCTCATTTGGAATACTGTGTGCAATTCTGGTCACCGCACCTCAAAAAGGATATTATAGCATTGGAAAAAGTGCAGAAAAGGGCAACTAGAATGATTACAGGTTTGGAACACTTTCCCTATGAAGAAAGGTTAAAACGCTTGGGGCTCTTTAGCTTGGAGAAACGTCGACTGCGGGGTGACATGAGAGAGGTTTACAAGATTATGCATGGGATGGAGAAGGTAGAGAAAGAAGTCCTTTTCTCCCTTTCTCACAATACAAGAACTTGTGGGCATTCAATGAAATTGCTGAGCAGTCAGGTTAGAACAGATAAAAGGAAGTACTTCTTCACCCAAAGGGTGATTAACATGTGGAGTTCACTGCCACAGGAGGTGGTGCTGGCTACAAGCATAGCCAGCTTTAAGAGGAGATTGGATAAAAATATGGAGCAGAGGTCCATCAGTGGCTATTAGTCACAGTGTGTGTGTGTATATATATATATATATATATATATATATATATATATATATATATATATATATATATATATATATAAATTTTTGATCACTTTGTGATACAGAGTGTTGAACTGGATGGGCCACTGGCCTGATCCAACATGGCTTCTCTTATGTTCTTATGTGACACAGAGTGTTGGACTGGATGGGCCACTGGCCTGATCCAACATGGCTTCTCTTATGTTCTTCTGTGACACAGAGTGTTGGACTGGATGGGCCACTGGCCTGATCCAACATGGCTTCTCTTATGTTCTTATGTGACACAGAGTGTTGGACTGGAGGGACCATTGGCCTGATCCAACACGGCTTCTCTTATGTTCTTAGCTATGGGACTGGCTAAGGTGCAGCCAAAAGAATCCATTGATTTGTTGTGCCTTTTAGAGTTCATTTACAGCTTTCAAAGGTGATCTCCTCTTGTGCTTTCTCTTCCCAGGGAATTAAGGTGGAAGGGCTCCACTCCACCACTGATTCCTCTGACAAATGCTGAGATTGTGGTCGCTGGGATGGACGCAAGTGCTGCTTCCGCTGGCTCTGAGGGTGAGCTTGGAGGGTTTGGCCTAGAGACTCCTTTTTCTCTCCTGCTGGCCGACAGGGCGAGATTCCTGTGTGAGTTGAGGAAGGAGACTGTGATTCCTCACTGCAGGGGCTGATTTGCGATGGGCTGAAGCCGTTTCAGCAGCCAATAAAGAAAGAGAGGGGGGAAATTTCCTACTCTGTCTCTTTGAATCATGTTGGGCTGCTGAGGCGCTTGAAATCCCGAGGCAAGCAGAGAACTGAAGGAACCATCGACGGCACGCAGCAGCGGAGTGGCGTCTGATGAATTATTCCGACATGGCAAAAGTGAAATATTGAGGCCTCGCCTTGGAAATGTGGGTTTCCTTTCTTTCAGCTTCCAAGAATCTTGGATGGCAGGTTATGACAGCTGAAGCCCTGAAGGAAGAAGAGAAAGAGCTTGAATCTGTTCCATAGTTCACTTTCATTCTGTTCCTGTAATAAACCTCTTTAGGTATTTCATGCCTGCCAGCGATAAAGTAGAGCAGACATCATGAGCAGCTTGGCATAAGTTTGTGGAGTTTAAGCTGTGTATGTTTTTTAAAATGGCTGCTAGTCGCTCTTCACAGTACTTCTCTCACGGATCCTGGCTTCTCCTAGGTTGTCAGGCCTCCGGTCTATGTTGCTATGTCACTTCTGGATACAACCGGGAAGTGACAAAGAGAAGCTCTAGGAATTGCTGGGTTGCCAAGTCCAATTCAAGAAATACCTGGGGACTTTGTTGGTGGAGTCAGGAGACTTTGGGGGTGGAGCCAGGAGACATTGGGGGTGGAGCCAGGAACAAGGGTGTGACAAGCATAATTGAAGTCCAAGGGAGTTGTGGCCATCACATTTGGAGGGACAGCACACCTTTTTAAATGTCTTCCTTCCATAGGAAATAATGAAGGATAGGGGCAACTTCTTTTGGGGCTCATAGAATTGGACCCTCTGGTCCAATCCTTTTGAACCTTGGGGGGTACTTTGGGGAGAGGCACTAGATCCTATACTGAAAATTTGGTGCCTCTACCTCAAAAAACAGATCCCCCAGAGCCCCTGAAACCTCCAGATCAATTTCCCATTATACCCTATGAGAATCGATCTCCACATAGGGAATAATGAAGTGTTCAGCAGATGTTCCCCCCCCCCCACACACACACACTTCCCCGTTTCTGGCGATTCTGAAGGGAGGGATTGGCCTCTCTACTCACGAGTTGCTGCCAGCTTCTTCAAAGTAACACAGACACACCCTCCCAAGAGGAAGCCTTTCTATTGGAGACTGAAGCCTCAGGAGGTGGAAAGGCACATGGTCCTCTGGGGGCGGGGCTTCCACCCGCCGGCCAGCTGACTGGGGGTGGGAAGGAGCCTGGGAAAGCAGAAGAACCCCTACTGGGACCTGGGGATTGGCAAGCCTAGCTGGGAACTTGATCATAGACCACAGAGTTTCCAGCAGCTCCTAGAGCTACCAATTTTCATTTCTGACATAGCAATGTCACCATCATACCCATCCCCAACGCCTCCTCAATAAAATTATAGCTCCTCCACCCATAAAATTATAGGGTTTTGGCTTTAGCAAAGCCAACAGTATCGCCTCCAAAGCAGCATCACGGAACATTTTGAAGTTACATAGCAAGATACCAAAATAAATGGGTTTTTTAAATGCATAAAATGATTTTTAAAAACTTTTAAATCAGGGGTGTCAAACTCATTTATTATGAGGGCCAGATGTGACATAAATGAGACCTTGTTGGGCCAGGCCATGTGTGTACCTATTTAAGATTAGTTAGCAGAGATATAAATTTAATAAAAAACACAGACAGAAACAAATATATATATTTTAAAACTTAAAACGCTTTTAAAAACTTTCAAAAGCACTCACACATCTATGTTCCTCAGAGAGCACTGAGATCTAGTTCTCAAAACCTTTTAAAAATCCCTGGACCAAGGGAGGCTAGATTGAAAACGACGAGGGAGCAAGCCTTCTCAACAATGGCTCTCCAATGGTGGAATCAACTACCAGAGGAGGTGCGAGCCCTGCGAGACCTAAACCAGTTTCGCAGGGCTTGCAAAACCGCCCTCTTTCAGCTCGCTTTTAGGATGAAACCTGGGATATGACAGCTAGCCATCCTATACATACTCTGAATTGTAGCACCTTAATTGATAAATCATAATGGTTTATTGTTGTATCTAATTTTTAGTTTAATTTATGAATGTAGTAATTTAATCTATTTTAACTATTTATAGTAATGATTGTATTTTATTGTAACCATGGTACTTACCATGCCTTGTTAGCCGCCCTGAGCCTGTCTTTGGCGGAGGAGGGCGGGATACAAAAATAAATTTATTATTATTATTATTATTATTATTATTATTATTATTAGTGCTTTTTTTGTATTTCTCCCGTGGGATCCAAGGAACTGGGTGAACTGGCTCTTTCCTGCCCTCCCCAGGGGACCTGTAGGGGGAGGAGCCTCAGCCAATAAAAGGAAGAGAGGCTTGGCTCAGTAGCTCTGCTGTGCAATTGAGAGAGCCGGGCAAAGCCAGCTCTCCCTCCCCCCCTTCCTCTCCAAAGGAGGAGCCTCAGCCAATGGAGAAAATAGAGACTTTGCTCTATAGCTCCTGTACAGTTGAGCAAGCCTTGCAAAGCAAGCCGTGATGCAGAAGGAAGCAAGAGAGAGGGAGAAGGAAGCAGATGACAGCCAGTTGTTCAGGGGGCTGATAGGAGCCCCCCGGGGGGACTGATTTGGCCCCCAAACTGCATGTTTGACACCTCTGCCCTAAATCATAACTGGAAATGGTTTGTTTGGAAAAATCCCAGTATGCACACCATCACTGTGCAGAAGAAGAAGGGTTGCCAATCCCCAGGTGGGGGCAGGGGATCCCCCGGTTTGGAGGCCCTCCTTCCGCTTCAGGGTCATCAGAAAGCAGGGGGAGGGGAGGGGAGGGAAATGTCTGCTGGAAACTCTATTATTTCCTAAGGAGATTTATTCCCATAGAAAATCATGGAGAATTGATCTGCTGGTATCTGGGGCTCTGGGGGTCGCTGTTTTTTGGGATAGAGGCACCAAATTTTCAGTATAGTATCTAGTGCCTCTCCCCAAAATCCCCCCCAAGTTTCAAAAGGATTGGATCAGGGGGTCCAATTCTATGAGCCCCAAAAGAAGGTGCCCCTACCCTTCATTATTTCCTATGGAAGGAAGGCATTGAAAAGGTGTGCCGTCCCTTTAAATGTGATGGCCAGAACTCCCTTTGGAGTTCAGTGATGCTTGTCACAGCTTTGATCTTGGCTCCACCCCCAATGTCTCCTGGCTCCACCCCCAAAGTCCCCAGATATTTCTTGAATTGGACTTGGCAACCCTAAGAAGAAGATAAGAAAAGTTGGTTTTTATACCCTGTTTTTCTTTACCCAAGGAGTCTCAGAGCGCCTTACAGTCTTCCTCTTAGATGGAGCTAAGAGAGCTCTGAGAAAATTGCGACTGGCCCAAGGTCACCCAGCGGACGTCATGTGGAGTGGGGGAGGCGGGAATCAAACCTGGCTCTCAGTGCTATTTAGTTATATTAAAGGTAAAGTTAGTCCCCTGTGAAAGCACCAGCCGCTTCCGACTCTGGGGTGATGTCGCATCATGACATTTTCACAGCAGACTTTTTACAGGGTAGTTTGCCATTGTCTTCCCCAGACCTCTACACTTTCCCCCCAGCAAGCTGGGGACTCATTTGACCGACCTCGGAAGGATGGAAGGTTGAGTCAACCTTGAGCCGGATACCTGAATCCAGCTTCTGCTGGGATTGAATTCAGGTCATGAGTAGAGAAGCAGAAGAAGATTAGATTTATATCCTGCCCTCCACTCCAAATCTCAGAGTGGCTCACAATCTCCTTTACCTTCCTCCCCCACAACAGACACCCTGTGAGGTGGGTGGGGCTGAGACAGCTCTCCCAGAAGCTGCCTTTTCAAGGACAACCTCTGCCAGAGCTATGGCTGACCAAAGGCCATTCCAGCAGCTGCAAGTGGAGGAGTGGGGAATCAAACTCGCTTTTCCCAGATAAGAGTCCGCTCACTTAACCAATATGGCTGACCCAAGGCCATTCCAGCAGGTGCAAGTGGAGGAGTGGGGAATCAAACCCGGTTCTCCCAGATAAGTCCACACACTTAACCACTACGGCTGACCCAAGGCCATTTCAGCAGCTGCAAGTGGAGGAGTGGGGAATCAAACCCGGTTCTCCCAGATAAGAGTCCGCTCACTTAACCACTATGGCTGACCCAAGGCCATTCCAGCAGCTGCAAGTGGAGGAGTGGGGAATCAAACCCGGTTCTCCCAGATAAGAGTCCTCACACTTAACCACCATGGCTGATCCAAGGCCATTCCAGCAGGTGCAAGTGGAGGAGTGGGGAATCAAACCCGGTTTTCCCAGATAAGTCCACACACTTAACCACTATGGCTGACCCAAGGCCATTCCAACAGGTGCAAGTGGAGGAGTGGGGAATCAAACCCGGTTCTCCCAGATAAGAGTCCTCACACTTAACCACCATGGCTGACCCAAGGCCATTCCAGCAGGTGCAAGTGGAGGAGTGGGGAATCAAACCCAGTTCTCCCAGATAAGTCCACACACTTAACCACTATGGCTAACCCAAGGCCATTCCAGTAGCTGCAAGTGGAGGAGTGGGGAATCAAACCCGGTTCTCCCAGATAAGAGTCCGCACACTTAATCACCATGGCTGACCCAAGGCCATTCCAGCAGCTGCAAGTGGAGGAGTGGGGAATCAAACCCGGTTCTCCCAGATAAGAGTCCGCACACTTAACCACCATGGCTGACCCAAGGCCATTCCAGCAGGTGCAAGTGGAGGAGTGGGGAATCAAACCCGGTTCTCCCAGATAAGAGTCCGCTCACTTAACCACTATGGCTGACCCAAGGCCATTCCAGCAGGTGCAAGTGGAGGAGTGGGGAATCAAACCTGGTTCTCCCAGATAAGTCCACACACTTAACTGCATTGCAGTACTGCAGCTTTACCACTCTATGCCACGAGGCTCCTTCAGTTATATTACAGAAAGCTATTTTAGTTCTGTGAAGGAAACATGTAGAGAACGAGGGCTGGGGAATGCCTCGTGAAGAGATACACATCACGGAGTGCTGGTGGAATATCATCACTCCCCGTTCCTGGAGGGAAGTGAGCGAACCAGAGCTGAGAAATCCATCATTTCATTATTCCTTTCTGCATCAAAAGGCCATAAATACTGCAGCGGAGAACGTTGCGTCGGCTGCTTAGCGGTTCCATGAATAGTTTCTGGCTGTGACTCAAGCTCGCGGTGGCTTCCAAGTAAATCATCCATTTCCTGGTGAGGCCGACTCCTAATGATTATTGTAGATTTAATGCTGGTGGATTTCCCCTGAGGTGGCCAAAGAACACAACCGGAATGGTATTTGTGCGAGCCGCGCTTACAAATGAACATCTCTGGAATAATTTCAGTCAGAGTGGATTTTTAGGCCGCCTCTGACACCGAAGACGTGGCCTTGGTTAAGGCTTTCGAGCGTTTGTTTTTACGAGGGCTTGCTCACATTGGGTCATTCCTTATTGGGCTTCGCCCTCCAGATTCATAACACTCACTGCTACATTTGGAAGGCTTCAACCGTTGCCCTTTGTCAACGAGCAGACAGCTTATTAAAAAGTCCACTACCCCAGGGACTGCAGATCGGGGGTCCCCGACGTCAGAATCTAGAGTCAGTCCAAGGCAAATTGCAGGATCAGATATCAAGTTCAGACCAAAGGCCAGTTACCAAGCTAACAAGAGTCCAGTTCAAAGTATTATCCAGGAAGCAATGGTCCCAGTGGTCCAAGGAGTTGTCCTTGAAAGGGCAGCTGCTGGGAGAGCTCTCTCAGGTCCAAGGTCATTCGCAAGTGCGGGCAGAAAGATGTCAGAGTCAAGAGCCAGTCCAAGGATCACAGGAGCAGAGAAGAGAGAGCCAGTTTGGTGTAGTGGTAAAGTGTGCAGACTCTTATATGAACACAGGAAGCTGCCTTCTATTGAATCAGACCCTCGGTCCATCAAAGTCAGTCTTGTCTACTCAGACTGGCAGCGGCTCTCCAGGGTCTCAAGCTGAGGTTTTTCATGCCTATTTGCCTGGACCCTTTTTAGTTGGAGATGAAGAAGAAGATATTGGATTTATATCCCGCCCTCCACTCCAAGGAGTCTCAGAGCGTCTCACAATCTCTTTTCCCTTCCTCCCTCACAACAGACATCCTGTAAGGTAGAAGAAGATATTGGATTTATATCCCGCCCTCCACTCCGAAGAGTCTCAGAGCGTCTCACAATCTCCTTTACCTTCCTCCCCCACAACAGACATCCTGTGAGGTGGGTGGGGCTGGAGAGGGCTCTCACAGCAGCTTCCCTTTCAAGGACAACCTCTGCCAGAGCTATGGCTGACCCAAGGCCATGCTAGCAGGTGCAAGTGGAGGAGTGGGGAATCAAACCCAGTTCTCCCAGATAAAAGTCCGCTCACTTAACCACTACACCAAACTGGCTCTCTGGGGATTGAACCTGGGACCTTCTACTTAGCAAGCAGATGCTCTACCACTGACTCCCTCCCTAAAGTCAGTCTTGTCTACTCAGACTGGCAGCGGCTCTCCAGGGTCTCAAGCTGAGGTTTTTCTCACCTACTTGCCTTGACCCTTTTTAGTTGGAGATGCCGGGGATTGAACCTGGGACCTTCTGCTTACCAAGCAGATGCTCTACAACTGAGCCACCATCCCTCCCCTTATCTGGGAGAACCAGGTTTGATTCCCCACTCCTCCACTTACAGCTGCTGGAATGGCCTTGGCTTAGCCTTAGCTAAGGCTAAGGAGTTGTCCTTAAAAGGGCAGCTGCTATGAGAGCCCTCCTCAGTCCCACCCACCTCACAGGGTGTCTGTTGTGGGGGGAGAAGATATAGGAGATTGTGAGCCGCTCTGAGACTCTGAGATTCGGAGCGGAGGGCGGGATATAAATCCAATATCTTCTTCTTCTTCTGACATCCAGTGGAAGAGCTCCCTCTGAGCTGTGGAGTCTTGTGAGTAGAACTGCTACTCGGTGAGCTACTGGCATTAAAGCTGTGAGCTGCTGCATACATTAGTTTGCTTTGGGTCCTGAGCTAAGACCAAAAGGCGTGAGCCGGAGGCTAAAAGACTGAGCTAGCTCACACCAGCTTAGAGGGAACACCGTTTCTAGGTATGTTTTTTGTTTAAAAACCTTAACGTTTAGTAGTTTTATGTATTAAAGCAATATAATATAACCAAAAAAGAAATTGGAACCTTATATGCCCAAAATTTCTCCTTCTCAGCAACTCTTATGGGTACATGAATTTCTGCCTTCTGTTGCCTCTGGGGGTCTTTTCTTAGCACTCGGATCCGAGGACACGCACGCGAAACTTGACATGCTTTCCTCCTGATTGAAGCCGCTCGATTAAAACGACCGGCTGAGTTTCTCTCCGGCAGTTATACAACGCTTTGGCTCAACCCGCCTTGCAAAAATCACACGGGTTTTAGCAATGGCGCCGATGATTCAAGCTTGTGACCCACTTTTCTGCCAACTCCGTATCTCTCCCCCTGCTCAGAAATTGGGAGAAGCCCAGCTTGGGAAGCTAATTGCATCTCTAGTCCGTTCACAATCTCCAGATGAAGGAGAGGATTTATGGAAAAGCTGCCCGTTGTTTGCAAACCTGCGTTTATCCTACCTGCTGCCATGAAATCAATTTTTGCCTCCAATTAAATGCTGAGTTAAGACTGAAGAAGTGAGCGGCGACTCATGGAAGCACATGCCCTGCTTCAAAATTTTTGTCCAGTGCCACCTTAGAATCATAGAGTTGGAAGAGACCCCCGGGGTCATCTAGTTCAATCCCCTGCACAATGCAGGAAACTCACAAGCACCCCCCCCCCCTAAATTCACAGAATTTTCATTGCTGTCAGATGGCCATCTAGCCTCTGTTGAGAAAGCTCCAAGGAAGGAGAGCCCGCCCCCTCCCGAGGAAGCCTGTTCCACTGAGGAACCATTCTAATGGTCAGGAAGTTCTTCCTAATCATAGAATCATAGAGTTGGAAGGGACTTCCGGGGTCATCTAGTCCAACCTCCTGCACAACGCAGGAAACTCACAAACACCTCCCCCTAAATTCACAGGATCCTCATTGCTGTCAGATGGCCATCTAGCCTCTGTTGAAAAACTCTCAAGGAAGGAGAGCCCACCACCTCCCAAGGAAGCCTGTTCCACTGAGGAATCGCTCTAACAGTCAGGAAGTTCTTCCTAATGTTGAGCCGGAAACTCTTTTGATTTAATTTCAACCCGTTGGTTCTGGTCCTACCTTCCGGGGCCACAGAAAACAATTCCACACCATCCTCTATAGGACAGACCTTCAAGTACTTGAAGATGGTGATCCTATCACTTCTCAGCCGCCTCCTCTCCAGGCTAAACATCCCCAGCTCCTTCAACCTTTCCTCATAGGACTTGGTCTCCAGACCCCTCACCATCTTCGTCGCCCTCCTCTGGACCCGTTCCAGCTTGTCTATATCCTTCTTAAATTGTGGTGTCCAAAACTGAACACAATACTCCAGGTGAGGTCTTACCAGAGCAAAGTAAAATGCAGAGAAGGCTGATCCAGATGATAGAGATGGTATCCTGGCCCCACTGATGGACCTCCTGATGGCACCTGGGTTTTTTAGCCACTGTGTGACACAGAGTGTTGGACTGGATGGGCCATTGGCCTGATCTAACATGACTTCTCTTATCTTCTTATGTTCTTGTTTAAAACAATTTTATTTAGTAACATATGGTAAGAATATCTATTTCTTGTATCATTAATAACTTCTTTTTATCTATCCCATATATTACTTTCTAATCACCCCTCCCCCCGTTACTTGACCCCTGCCGGTGTTATTTACTTAAGATACTAATATTTAAAGGTGCCCTTAACTAATAAAAACAAAAATTTATATCCTTCTTTCTTCTAAGACTTAATCATTGTCAAAAATTGTCCAATGTCCTTTTATTTTCCACTCTTTTTCTACATATCTTCTAAACTTTTCCCACTCCATCTTAAAGACTTCTAAGTCATAGTCTCTTAAAGTTCTTGTTAATTTGTCCATTTCACTCCATGTCATAATTTTTACAATCCAATCCCATTTCTCTGGTATTTTTTCTTGCTTCCACAACTGTGCATACAATGTCCTAGCAGCTGAAAGCAAGTACCAAATTATAGTTCTGTCTTCTTTTGGAAATTTTTCCATTTGTAATCCCAACAGAAAAGTTTCTGCAACTTTCTTAAATTCATATCCCAAGATCCTAGAAATTTCTTGTTGAATCATCTGCCAATACTTTTTTGCTCTACCAGAGCAATACCTCTGCTCCATATTTTTATCTAAACCCCTCTTGAAGGTGGCCATGCTTGTGGCCGCCACCACCTCCTGTGGCAGTGAATTCCACATGTTAATCACCCTTTGGGTGAAGAAGTACTTCCTTTTATCCGTTTTAACATCTGGCATCTTATTGTTCATCTTTGCCAACTTTTTAGGAGTCATATACCATCTATACATTCTTATGTTCTTATATTCTTATGCCTTTTTAGTGAGGGAAGTCTAAAAATTTTGTCAGTTTAGACAAAAGACAACTAATATGGGATATGATAATGAACCTCGGATAAATCGTGTTAGTCTTTAAGGTGCTATTGGAGATTTGCTCTTTTCTACTGAATTAAAACTGCTTTCCCTCTCAACATAAGCGGCTGACTGTCCTCTCCTTTCAATTTCCCTCCTCAGTAATGCCTGCGTTCTCTTTTGCCTTTTCTCTTGTCGAACAACGCAAAAATGGATTCATTCAAAGGCTCTGCTAAATGCCTAACCAAGGGCAAGTTGTACAATACAAAACGCCTTCACTCTCCCAGTCGGGGGCCTCAAGAACTCAGGGGAGGGGGGGGGAGACCCAACTGCAAAAGTTACTATCGCTAATAAATAATAGCCTGGATCCTGTAATTATTACCCAAGCCCCAAAGCTTAAGCAAAAGATAGAAACTAGGCCAATGCGCTGTGGTAAGGCTGTACCTTGAAGCTAGTTTTTATCTTTCCATAGGTGCTTGTGCGGCAATAATCAGAACCTGATGCCAGGATGAAAGCGGATAACTGGAGATGCCAGGGATTGAACCTGGGACCCTTTGCAACAGCAGGATAGCTGTCAGCTTCACTGACGCACTTCAGGCCTCTCAACACTTTAAGGCAGGGGTCCTCAAACTTTTTAAATAGGGGGCCAGTTCACTGTCCCTCAGACTGCTGGAGGGCCGGACTGCCGTTACTGTACAAGGCCGCGGGCCGTCAGTTCTCCGTCTTCTGCATCTCTCTCCCTTCCCCACACCACACACCCCGGCCTGGGAACTCACCTCACCTCACACTCTGTCTCCGCCGCCTCAGCCCAGTGCCGGAAGTGTGCGTTGCTAACGCAAGTTTAGGTCGAACGTCACTTCCGGTCTGATTTTGCCATAACCTGGCGGGCCGCATAAACGTCCTCAGCGGGCCGCATCTGGCCCGCGGGCCATAGTTTGAGGACCCCTGCTTTAAGGTATGCATCCAAGAAAGGTGAACCCAAGAGCAGATAGGTGATATGAAAGACCTGCACCCTTGAGCCACTAGAGCTGCTGCCGTTCAGAGCAGACAATACTGATTTGCCAGAGTAGACAATACTGATTTTGAGAGTTGCTGCCAGTCATAGTAGACAAACGGAGCAGTGTCTTGTATTTGTGTAAGAAAGGGTAGAGGTGAAATAAGAACATAACAGGAGCCATGTTCGCCCAGGCAAATGGTCTGTCCAGTCCAACTCTCTGTGTCACATGGTGGCCAAAACCCAAGTCCCACCTGGAAGTTCACCAGCAGGGCCAGAAGCCCTCCCACTGTTGCCCCCCTCAGCACCAAAAAGACAGAGCATCACTGCCTCGGGCAGAGAGTTCCATCTATACTTTAGCAGAGAGTTCAGTTGCACCTTTAAGACTAACAAATTTAATTGTAGCATAAGCTTTTGAGAACACAGCTCTTTTCGACAAATGCATCTCATGAAGAGAGTCGTGCTTGTCAAAAACGTACGCCATAATAAAATTTGTTAGCCGGTTTGGTGTAGTAGCGAAGTGTGCGGACTCTTATATGGGAGAACCGGGTTTGATTCCCCGCTCCTCCACTTGCAGCTGCTGGAATGGCCTTGGGTCAGCCATAGTGGTAAAATGAACGGACTCTTATCTGGAGAACAGGTTTGATTCCCCACCCCTCCGCTTGCAGCTGCTGAAATGGCCTTGGGTCAGCCATAGCTCTGGCAGAGGTTGTCCTTGAAAGGGCAGCTGCTGTGAGAGTCCTCTCAGCCCCACCCACCTCACAGGGTGTCTGTTGTGGGGGGAGAAGATCTAGGAGATTGGGAGCCACTCTGAGTCTCTCATTCAGAGAGAAGGGCGGGATGTAAATCTGCAGTCTTCTCTCCTTAAATGTGATACTGGACTCTTTTACTGTTCTGCAGCAACAGATTAACCTGGTTAATTCCGCTGCATCTCTACTTTGCGGCTAACAGACCCTCATAGACCTCTGCTCCATCTGTTCCCCTGTCCCCAGAAATAGAAAGCAAATCGTATATGAAACTGAAGGAAGAAGAAGAAGATATTGGATTTATATCCCGCCCTCCACTCCAAAGAGTCTCAGAGCGGCTCACAATTTCCTTTACCTTCCTCCCCCACAACAGACACCCTGTGAGGTGGGTGGGGCTGGAGAGGGCTCTCACAGCAGCTGCCCTTTCAAGGACAACCTCTGCCAGAGCTATGGCTGACCCAAGGCCATGCCAGCAGGTACAAGTGGAGGAGTGGGGAATCAAACCCGGTTCTCCCAGGTAAGAGTCCACACACTTAACCACTACACCAAACTGGATCAGCAGACCTTTGCATCCTTAACGCACATTGATTCCAAAAGGAAACTGAGGTTACTAATGTCATAATGAGAGGCAAGGATGCCAGACAAAACAAAGCCCATTTTTTAAATTAAAAAAATTGTTTGCTGTGGTAGAGAAATTGCCCATCGTCAGTCTCCGAAAATACAGATGGTTGCTATTATCTGCCTTGAAGAGGATCGCTCAAGGAAATGCTCAGTTGCCAAGGAAGCGTAGTTCGAGGGGATTGGCCCAAACACCAAAAATATGCAGAGATACGAATATTACCTATGCATGACTACCAATGCCTCCGCGAAGCTCTGCGAGGAAGCATAAATTTATTCAAACGTATTCTGTTTTTTCTTTAGAACTCCACATCTTAAAAAAAAAAAATAAGGGTATCAAAAGAAAAGGTTTTTTTTTCCGATTAAACTTTAGAAGAAAGAGGAATATTAATTTTAGTTCTTAGTAATTAAGGGTACCTTTTAATGTTAGTGTTTTGAGTAAATAACACTGGCGGGGGGTCAAGTAACGAAGGGAGGGGTGATTAGAAAGAAGCATATGGGATAGATGAAAAGAAGATATTAACGGAAATTGCTACCATATGTAATCAATAACATTGTTTAAAACACAGAAAAGAAAAGGATTTTTTTTCAAAAGAACATTTCGGAAATGCTGTATATCGATGCTTACAGCTCTGTAACTTTAATCTAAGTACCTGGAGAGCCTGTTTGATGTTGGAGAGCCAGTTTGGTGTAGTGGTTAAGTGCGCAGGCTCTTATCTGGGAGAACCGGGTTTGATTCCCCACTCCTCCACTTGCAGCTGCTGGCATGGCCTTTGGTCAGCCATAGCTCTAGCAGAGGTTGTCCTTGAAAGGGCAGCTGCTGTGAGAGCCCTCTCAGCCCCACCCATCTCACAGAGTGTCTGTTGTGGGAGAGGAAGGGAAAGGAGATTGTGAACCCCTCTGAGACTCTTCGGAGTGGAGGGCGGGATATAAATCCAATATCTTCATCTACCTCACAGGGTGTCTGTTGTGGGGGAGGAAAGTAAAGGAGATTGTGAGCCGCTCTGGGACTCTTCGGAGTGGAGGGCGAGATATAAATCCAATATCTTCATCTACCTCACATGGGGTCTGTTGTGGGGGAGGAAGGGAAAGGAGATTGTGAGCCCCTCTGAGACTCTTCGGAGTGGAGGGCGAGATATAAATCCAATATCTTCATCTACCTCACAGGGGGTCTGTGGTGGGGGAGGAAGGGAAAGGAGATTGTGAGCCGCTCTGAGACTCTTCAGAGTGGAGGGCGGGATATAAATCCAATATCTTCATCTACCTCACAGGGTGTCTGTTGTGGGGGAGGAAGGGAAAAAGATTGTGAGCCCCTCTGAGACTCTTTGGAGTGGAGGGCGGGATTTAAATCCAGTATCTTCATCTACCTCACAGGGTGTCTGTTGTGGGGGGGGGAAGGTAAAGGAGATTGTGAGCCTGCTCTGAGACTCTTCGGAGTTTAGGGCGGGATATAAATCCAGTATCTTCATCTACCTCACAGGGTGTCTGTTGTGGGGGAGGAAGGGAAAGGAGATTGTGAGCACCTCTGAGACTCTTCGGCGTGGTGGGCGGGATATAAATCCAATATCTTCTTCTTCTTCTCATCGGTATGCAGGTGCTTTGAAATATGGCTTTGCGCCCCTGCCATTTGCAAAACAAACACACACAGGTATGGAAGTGCAGGTTTTTAATTTGAATGCGTGAACAAATTAAGCCGCCTTCTACTGAATCAGACCCTTGGTCCATCAACATCAGTCTTGTCTATTCACACTGGCAGCAGCTCTGTAGGGTTTCAGGCTGAGGTCTTTCCCATCACCTCCTGCCAGATCCTTTGAACTGGTGATGTCTGGCATTGAACCTGGGACCTTCTACATGCTAAGCAGATGCTTTGCCACTGAACTGCGGGCCCTCACGTGAAGCTGCCTTATGTTGAATCAGACCTTTGGTCCATCAAAGCCAGTCTTGTCCACTGAGACTGGCTGATGCTCTGCAGTGTTTGAAGCAGAGGTCTTTTGCGTCGCCAGACAGTTTGGTGTAGTGGGCAAATACGCGGACTCTTATCTGGGAGAACCGGGTTTGATTCCCCGCTCCTCCACCTGCAGCTGCTGGAATGGCCTTGGGTCAGCCATAGTGGTTAAGTGTGCGGACCCTTATCTGGGAGAACCGGGTTTGATTCCTCACTCCTTCACTTGCAGCTGCTGGAATGGCCTTGGGTCAGCCATAGTGGTTAAGTGTGCAGACTCTTATCTGGGAGAACCGGGTTTGATTCCCCGCTTCTCCACCTGCAGCTGCTGGAATGGCCTTGGGTCAGCCATAGTGGTTAAGTGTGCGGACTCTTATCTGGGAGAACCGGGTTTGATTCCCCGCTCCTCCACCTGCAGCTGCTGGAATGGCCTTGGGTCAGCCATAGTGGTTAAGTGTGCGGACCCTTATCTGGGAGAACCGGGTTTGATTCCTCACTCCTTCACTTGTAGCTGCTGGAATGGCCTTGGGTCAGCCATAGTGGTTAAGTGTGCGGACTCTTATCTGGGAGAACCGGGTTTGATTCCCCGCTCCTCCACCTGCAGCTGCTGGAATGGCCTTGGGTCAGCCATAGTGGTTAAGTGTGCGGACTCTTATCTGGGAGAACCGGGTTTGATTCCCCGCTCCTCCACCTGCAGCTGCTGGAATGGCCTTGGGTCAGCCATAGTGGTTAAGTGTGCGGACTCTTATCTGGGAGAACCGGGTTTGATTCCCCACTCCTTCACTTGCAGCTGCTGGAATGGCCTTGGGTCAGCCATAGTGGTTAAGTGTGCGGACTCTTATCTGGGAGAACCAGGTTTGATTCCTCACTTCTTTACTTGCAGCTGCTGGAATGGGTCAGCCAAAGTGGTTAAGTGAGCGGACTCTTATCTGGGAGAACCAGGTTTGATTCCTCACTCCTTCACTTTCAGCTGCTGGGATGGCCTTGGGTCAGCCATAGCTCTCCCAGAGCTGTCCTTGAATGGGTCAGTTTCTGTCAGAGCACTCTAGGCCCCATCCACCTCACAGGGTGTCTGTTAGGAGGGAAGAGGATGAAGGAGATTGTGACCGCTCTGAGACTCTGAGATTCAGAGTATATGGTGGGGTAAGAATTCAATATCTTCTTCTTCTACATACATACAGGGGTCATTTTTAGAAAAATAGGTGATGGAGCTCATCCAGGGATTGTTATGCAGCTGCACATACTATTCAATGGACAAGGAAGTGGAATTCTCAGAAGGAGGAGGTGGAACTCTCAGAAAGGTTCAGAAGCTGTGCTCTTGTGAGCTCTCACTGAATCCGAGGCCTGAATACATGCATACATACATATGTGCATTCATTCATACTACTGCACTGCACCAATACAGGAAGTGGATGAAACTTCCTAGTAGGACAGGCAGGAGAAAAATACTATAGTAGTAGATCCTCTCCTTTCCCACATTTTGCCTCCTAAAACCTTCCCCAGCCTGGTTCCAATACTGGAAGTGAACTGAATGGAAGAAAAGGGCCCATACATCTATTTTATACTTGATCAGATCCTTGGTCCATTAAAGCTGATATTGTCTACTCAGATGGGTAGCGACTACCCAGGATTTCCAGCCCATGTATTTCACATCACCTGCTACCTGGTCCTTTTAACTGGAGATGATAGGGATAGAACCTGGTACTTTCTGCATGCTG
Organism: Heteronotia binoei; assembly: GCF_032191835.1. Classification (NCBI taxonomy): domain Eukaryota; kingdom Metazoa; phylum Chordata; class Lepidosauria; order Squamata; family Gekkonidae; genus Heteronotia; species Heteronotia binoei. The sequence continues at coordinate 8,609,796 of NC_083232.1, forward strand.
AGCAGATGATCAACCACGGAGCCATGGCCCTTCCCCTTGAACGGAACTCTCATATGTAGCTGCCTTTTACTGATTCCAACTCTTGGTCCATCAAGCTAAGTATTGTCTACTCAGATGGGCAGTGATTCTCTGGGGTCTCAGGTGGAGGTCTTTCATATCACTTACTGGCTGGTCCTTTCAAGTGGAGATGCTGGGGGCTGAACCTGGGACTTCTGCATGCCAAGCAGATGCTCTGTCAGTGAGCCACAGCTGCTACCATAAGAACATAAGAGAAGCCATGTTGGATCAGGCCAATGGCCCATCCAGTCCAACACTCTGTGTCACATAAGAACATAAGAGAAGCCATGTTGGATCAGGCCAATGGCCCCTCCAGTCCAACACTCTGTGTCACACAGTGGCAAAAATTTTTATACATACACACACACTGTGGCTAATAGCCACTGATGGACCTCTGCTCCATATTTTTATCTAAACCCCTCTTGAAGGTGGCTATGCTTGTGGCCGCCACCACCTCCTGTGGCAGTGAATTCCACATGTTATCACCCTTTGGGTGAAGGACTTCCTTTTATCCGTTTTAACCTGGCTGCTCAGCAATTTCATCGAATGCCCACGAGTTCTTGTATTGTGAGAAAGGGAGAAAAGTACTTCTTTCTCTACTTTCTCCATCCCATGCATTATCTTGTAAACCTCTATCATGTCACCCCGCAGTCGACGTTTCTCCAAGCTAAAGAGTCCCAAGCGTTTCAACCTTTTTTCATAGGGAAAGTGTTCCAGCCCTTTAATCATTCTAGTTGCCCTTCTCTGGACCTTCTCTAATGCTACAATATCCTTTTTGAGGTGCGGCGACCAGAACTGCACACAGTACTCCAAATGAGACTGCACCATCGACACAGGGTCACCTATAGGGATGGGCACAAACCAGCTCACGAATGAAAGCTCATGATGAATTTTGGCTGGTTCATGGTTCCCAAAGTGGTGTTTGTGAACTGAAGTGGTGGTGTTTGTGAACTGAAGAGCTGCCACGAACTTCCATGAGTTTCAAGGCAGTTCATGGCAGTTCATGAAGAAAAGCAGAAAGCAGGGGTTTAAATGGCTCCAATCCCTTTAAACCCCTGCTTTCTTCTCCCCATCCCTCAGCTGTTTGATTTAAATGTCTCTGAGCCATTTAAACTCCTGCTTTCTGCTCCTCATCCCTCAGCTGCTTGGTTTAAATGACTCTGAGCCATTTAAACTCCTGCTTTCTGCTCCCCATCCCTCAGCTGTTTGGTTTAAATGACTCTGAGCCATTTAAACTCCTGCTTTCTGCTCCCCATCCCTCAGCTGTTTGGTTTAAATGACTCTGAGCCATTTAAACTCCTGCTTTCTGCTCCCCTCCAAAAGCGGCAGGGAACAGAAAGCAGGGCTCATGAACCAATGCAAACTAGCTCAGTTTGCAAACCAACTTCCTGGGCCATATCAGTTTGAGGTTCAGTTTGTGGTTCAGCCAGGAATCACGAACCGAACTGCAAAAATGCCGTTCGTGCTCAGATGCCAAGATCGACAAGGAGATTGACAACAGGCTGGCAAACCATGTTGGATCAGGCCAATGGCCCATCCAGGCTGGCATTTGGCCGACTGCACAAAAGAGTGTGGAGCAACAAGCATCTGAAAAAAGGCACAAAGATCAATGTTTACAAAGCGGTTGTGATGACAACCCTCATCTACGGCTCCGAATCGTGGGTTTTATACCGTCATCACCTGCGACTCCTTGAGCGCTTTCATCAGCGCTGCCTTCGCACCATCCTCAACATCCACTGGAGTGACTTTGTGACCAACACTGAAGTCCTCAAGCGGGCAGAGGTTACCAGCATCGAGGCACTGCTGTTGAAGACGCAGCTGCGCTGGGCAGGGCATATTTCTAGGATGGAAAACCACCGCCTTCCCAAGATTGCCCTGTATGGCGAACTCTCCACCGGCCATCGAAATAGAGGGGCACCAAAGAAGAGGTACAAGGACTCCTTGAAGAAATCCCTTAGCACCTGTCACATCAACCATCACCAGTGGTCTGACCTAGCCTCAGATCGCAAAGCATGGAGGCACACCATCCACCAGGCTGTCTCTTCCTTTGAGAACACACGCATAGCTGGTCTTGAGGACAAAAGGAGATTGAGGAAGAATCGCACTGCTACAGGACCAACCCTAAATCAGACTTTTCCCTGCAGCCGCTGTGGCCGGACCTGCCTTTCCCACATTGGTCTTGTCAGCCACCAGCGAGCCTGCAGCAAACGTGGACTATTGCACCCTTCTTAAATCTTCGTTCGCGAAGCCAAGCCGAGAGAGAGAGAGAGAGCCCATCGCTAGGTTCCTAGAGTCCTTCATGGCCAAGCAAGGCTTTGAACTGGGCTCCCATTTTCTGCTCTAACCGCTATATCGCACTCCTGATGTGTAGAGAAATAAACGTTGCTGCTGCTGCCATTCTGCCAATTTCGGCCTTCTGTCTCTCGCCTTTTAAGTTTTCCTATCACCCACTCTGATGGACAACCCCCCCCCCCCCCTTCCACTGCTCTGCTCTTTGCAGGCGTTTTGGCTCGAGCTCCCAGCGGACTGAAAAAGCTCTGGGCTGATGAAAAGGAAAATGTCAAATTACTCTCATCACAGTTGTGGCTTTTAGGCCTCTCTGAAAGGCAATTTAGCAAATGCACAGGCAATTTTCACTCGGGCTGCGGGCAGGAGAAACAGATCCAAGGATCTTGCTCTTCGCATTCCATTCGTAAACCGTAACGGATAATTCGAGATAGACCTGAATATTTAGCAACAGGGCTGAGAAATACAAAGCTGCGCCGGTGTGAAAACAGTGAGAATCCGATCCCTTCTTCTTGCCAAAAAAGATTCACGAGAACTGAAGCAATCAAAGATGCCATTTTGTTGTCATTGCTGGAAGGCTTTTTTTGTAACAGGAACTCCTTTGCACATTAGGCTACAACCCCCTGATGTAGCCAATCCTCCTGGAGCTTACGGTAGGCCTCGTAAGAAGACATTTCCTGCCCTATCCCACAAGTGGGCTTGGTTATTTATGCATGGGGTGGAAAGAGTTGACAAAGAGAACTTTTTCTCCCTTTCCCCAAAGAAGAAGAAGAAGACATTGGATTTATATCCCACCCTCCACTCCGAAGAGTCTCAGAGGGGCTCACAATCTCCTTTCCCTTCCTCCCCCACAACAGACACCCTGTGAGGTGGGTAGGGCTGAGAGGACTCTCACAGCAGCTGCCCTTTCAAGGACAACCTCTGCCAGAGCTATGGCTGACCCAAGGCCATTCCAGCAGGTGCAAGTGGAGGAGTGGGGAATCAAACCCGGTTCTCCCAGATAAGAGTCCACACACTTCACCACTACACCAAACTGGCTCTCTATTAGAGCTATGGCTGACCCAAGGCCATGCCAGCAGGTGCAAGTGGAGGAGTGGGGAATCAAACCTGGTTCTCCCAGATAAGAGTCCACACACTTAACCATTACACCAAACTGGCCCCTGACTTAAAGACAAAGACTTAAGACTCGAGGGCCTCCAATGAAGCTGATGGGCAGAAGGTTCAGGGTGGACAAAAGACCCCCCCCCCCGTGTGAAGTGGCATGTTGATCAATTATGTCTCCAAGAAGGCATTTTAGAACCAGATTGTGCTGTTGAAAGCAGAATGTGCTCAGGTATTAATGCTATGCTAAATCCAGAAGGGGTCCAGGTGGCATGCATTTCGTACCATCTGCAGGGCCAACGAAACATGCCAGAGGACTTGTTTGGCAATCTCGTGTTTTATTTATCTGTGTTTCTTCTCATTAGACACCTGGTCGGCATTCCCTTGAAGGTTTACAGTTGGCTGCTTAGAGGCCGGGGGGAGAGATGCAGATAAAATAGTTGCTTGGGCGAGGATCAGATTTTGGTGGAGGGTTTTATTTTGCATCGCTGCCAGTGGAGCGGATGTTCCCGATTTGCTGCAAAACGAATGGAAGACGGCTCCGTCTTGACTGCAGCAGCACGTATTGTGAGTGGGCATCCCTAGAAGACTGTTCAAAGGTTCCACTCTATATTTGGAGATGGGTTGCTGGAAACCAATGGGAATTGTGTCCCAGCCAGTGTTCCCTCTAAGCTGAGTTAGTGTGAGCTAGCTCACAGTTTTTTAGCCTCTGGCTCCCACATTTTTGTTTTCGCTCAGGAAAAATAGCCCCAGAGCTAACTAATTTATGCCGTAGCTCAGAACTTTAATGTCAGTAGCTCGCTAAATAGAATTATGCTCACAAGACTCCACAGCTTAGAGGGAGTATTGGTCCCAGCAACCGTGCTGCTTTTCTTCTAACATCGCAGTCAAAAGTGCTGTTCCTAACTTCTAAACTGGACTGTGTATTCTGCATTGAAAACATGTCGAAATTCTGCAGAAAGTGTTCAATCTGCAATGTTTTGTATGGTTTCTTCTCCCTTGCGGTAAAAGAAGGGAAGGGAAAAAGGGAAAAACACTGACACTTCAAACACTCAACCACTGGAAATGCTCTCAGAGCCTGCACAAATTTTCTGAGATGTTGCCTCCAGAATTTTGAAGAGGGGCTGTGGCTCAGTGGAAGAGCCTCTGTTTTGCATGTAGAAGGCTCCAGGTTCAATCCCTGCTATCTCCAGTTGAAAGGACCAGGAAGGAGGTGATGGGAAAGACCTCAGCCTAGGACCCTGGAGAGCACTGCCAGTCTGAGAAGCCAACACTGACCCTGATGGACTAATGGTCTCAGTTAATATAGGACAGCTTCATGTGAAGGGCCACGGCTCAGGGGAAGAGTCTCTGCTTGGCATGCAGAAGGTCCCAGGTTCAATTCCTGCTATCTCCAGTGAAAAGGACCAGGCAGGAGGTGATGGGAAAGACCCCAGCCTGAGAACCGGGAGAGCCAGGAGGAGGAGCCATGGCTCAGGGGAAGAACCTCTGCTTGGCATGCAGAAGGTCCCAGGTTCAATCCCTGCTATCTCCAGTGAAAAGGACCAGGCAGTAGGTGATGGGAAAGACCTCAGCCTGAGACCCAGGAGAGCCAGGAGGAGGAGCCATGGCTCAGGGGAAGAACCTCTGCTTGGCATGCAGAAGGTCCCAAGTTCAATCCCTGCTATCTCCAGTGAAAAGGACCAGGCAGTAGGTGATGGGAAAGACTTCAATGACTCAGTAGTGGTACCTTTGCTTGGCATTCAGAAGGTCCCAAGTTCAATCCCCAACATCTCCAGTTAACAGGACCAGGCAGGAGGGGGTGTAAAAGATTTCAGCGGCTGAGTGGCAGAACACATGCTTGGTATGCAGAAGGTCCCAGGTTCAATCCCTGCTATCTCCAGTGAAAAGGACCAGGCAGGAGGTGATGGGAAAGACCTCAGCCTGAGACCCGGGAGAGCCAGGAGGAGGAGCCATGGCTCAGGGGAAGAACCTCTGCTTGGCACGCAGAAGGTCCTAGGTTCAATCCCTGCTATCTCCAGTGAAAAGGACCAGGCAGTAAGTGATGGGAAAGACCTCAGCCTGAGACCCTGGAGAGCCAGGAGGAGGAGCCATGGCTCAGGGGAAGAACCTCTGCTTGGCACGCAGAAGGTCCTAGGTTCAATCCCTGCTATCTCCAGTGAAAAGGACCAGGCAGTAAGTGATGGGAAAGACCTCAGCCTGAGACCCTGGAGAGCCAGGAGGAGGAGCCATGGCTCAGGGGAAGAACCTCTGCTTGGCATGCAGAAGGTCCTAGGTTCAATCCCTGCTATCTCCAGTGAAAAGGACCAGGCAAAAGGTGATGGGAAAGACCTCAGCCTGAGACCCTGGAGAGCCAGGAGGAGGAGCCATGGCTCAGGGGAAGAACCTCTGCTTGGCATGCAGAAGGTCCCAGATTCAATCCCTGCTATCTCCAGTGAAAAGGACCAGGCAAAAGGTGATGGGAAAGACCTCAGCCTGAGACCTGGGAGAACCAGGAGGAGGAGCCATGGCTCAGGGGAAGAACCTCTGCTTGGCACGCAGAAAGTCCCAGGTTCAATCCCTGCTATCTCCAGTGAAAAGGACCAGGCAGTAAGTGATGGGAAAGACCTCAGCCTGAGACCCTGGAGAGCCAGGAGGAGGAGCCATGGCTCAGGGGAAGAATCTCTGCTTGGCACGCAGAAGGTCCCAGATTCAATCCCTGCTATCTCCAGTGAAAAGGACCAGGCAAAAGGTGATGGGAAAGACCTCAGCCTGAGACCTGGGAGAACCAGGAGGAGGAGCCATGGCTCAGGGGAAGAACCTCTGCTTGGCATGCAGAAGGTCCCAGATTCAATCCCTGCTATCTCCAGTGAAAAGGACCAGGCAAAAGGTGATGGGAAAGACCTCAGCCTGAGACCCTGGAGAGCCAGGAGGAGGAGCCATGGCTCAGGGGAAGAACCTCAGCTTGGCATGCAGAATGTCCCAGGTGCCACTGAACTCAAACTTTGTGTCCAAGAAGAAAACGGTTATGTACACTTTGAGTGATGTGGCAGCTCACAATATCCAGGCATGGTGAATTGCTGTCTCCAACAGGAAGTTCGCCCCTGAATATCAGTGTGGCAGCTCTCTTGATCGACGGTTGACCAAGGCACCTCCCAAAAGCAAAAACAAGGAGGATATTGGAGCGGAAGCAGAAACCAGAACACGGGGGATTGTTCCAGGCAAACAGGGCGAGTTCAAAAATACAAGATTTGCAAACAATCGTGCAAGCAAACTGGCTTCTTTGCCTAGTGCCATGTTGACCATCAAAAACCTGGAGACGGGCCCCGGTCTTTTCAACAGACGCCCAGCTCTGGTAGGCGTAAATGTTAGCTCTGCAAAGAAGAATATCTAAACAAGCTGTCATGAGTGAAACAAAGAGGGCCCCTGTTTGGTATTAATTTGTTTGCACATCATGCTGAATTCCTGGTAAAGGGCCATGTCAGAGCCACTGCAAAGTCTCAGCAGGTTCTTCCTTGGTGTTAGCAAAGGTGATCTAAGCGATGAGGCAACTGCTACAAGACTTTAAGGTGCTTCAGGTGTTGGGGGGGGGGGGAGGTTTACATACCCTCCCACATTTCTGCAGCACAGTTAGAGACAAGCCTTAGTGGTGTGCGAATGTACATGGATGTGTGCTAGAGGCCAGATCCATCCTAGTGAGACTCCTGCGGCATTATTACTCCTAGCCGCATACTTATGTTGCGGGATTCTCTAGGGAATCACTTGCAACTCTGTGGTTTTTACCATAGAAGAAGAAGATGATATTGGATTTATATCCCGCCCTCCACTCCGAAGAGTCTCAGAGCGGCTCACAATCTCCTTTACCTTCCTCCCCCACAACAAACACCCTGTGAGGTGGGTGGGGCTGGAGAGGGCTCTCACAGCAGCTGCCCTTTCAAGGACAACCTCTGTGATAACTATGGCTGACCCAAGGCCATGCTAGCAGCTGCAAGTGGAGGAGTGGGGAATCAAACCCGGTTCTCCCAGATAAGAGTCCGCACACTTAACCACTACACCAAACTGGCTCTCCAGGAGTTTCAGGAAACTCTCCATAGAGTTTCAGGAACATCCTTAAGTGTCCTGGTTACACTGCTGGAAGTCATATCTTGGTGTCATGGGATACCATTTGGGTAAGCCTCTCCCACCATTTGTCTCCCAGGGAATTCTATTTAACACCCATTTTGTGGGAATAAACGTTACTGAACTCACTGGGACTGTCTTCTGAGTAAACGGGTAAACGGGCATAGGCTTATGCTGCGCCATTGCAATCCTAGGCAGAATTACTGCAGTCTCAGTCCATTGATTTCCATGGCATAAGTCTACCTAGGATAGAGCAAGTTGTGGTGGCCATTTGAGTCTAGCGTTAGAAGAAGAAGATGATATTGGATTTATATCCCGCCCTCCACTTCGAAGAGTCTCAGAGCAGCTCACAATCTCCTTTACCTTCCTCCCCCACAACAGACACCCTGTGAGGTAGAAGAAGATAATGGATTTATATCCCGCCCTCCACTCGGAAGAGTCTCAGAGCAGCTCACAATCTCCTTTCCCTTCCTCCCCCACAACAGACACCCTGTGAGATAGATGAAGATAATGGATTTATATCCCGCCCTCCACTCCGAAGAGTCTCAGAGCGGCTCACAATCTCCTTTCCCTTCCTCCCCCACAACAGACACCCTGTGAGGTGGGTGGGGCTGAGAGGCCTCTCACAGCAGCTGCCCTTTCAAGGACAACCTCTGCCAGAGCTATGGCTGACCCAAGGCCATGCTAGCAGGTGCAAGTGGAGGAGTGGGAATCAAACCCGGTTCTCCCAGATAAGAGTCCGCACACTTCACCACTACAACAAACTGGCCCTCATGTTGGACTTTTTCCAGGTGCAAGTGGAAGAGTGGCTATTAGCCACAGTGTGTATATATATATATATACACCTGGTTCTCCCAGATAAGAGTCCGCACACTTAACCACTACACCAAACTGGCTCTCCAAAAGAAAAGAGCAAGAGTTGAGTGGCACCTTGAAGATTAACAAAATTTGTGGCAGGAGTTAGGGTTGCCAATCCCCAGGTGGGGACAGGGGATCCCTCGTTTGGAGGCCCTCCCCCACTTCAGGGTAATCAGAAAGCTGGGGGGGGGGATGTTGGCTGGACACTCCATCATTCCCTATGGAGACCAATTCCCATAGGGAATAATGGGGAATTGATCTGTGGGTATCTGGGGCTCTGGGGGGCATCATATTTTTAACATAGCATCTTTCACTTTTCAAAACACCCCCCTCAAGTTTCAAGAAGATTGGACCAGGGGGTGCAATTCTATGAGCCCCAAAAGAAGGTGCCTTTATCCTTCATTATTTCCAACGGAGGGAAGGCATTGAAAAGGTGTGCCGTCCCTTTAAATGTGATGGCCAGAACTCCCTTTGGAGTTCAATCGTGCTTGTTACAACCTTGCTCCTGGCTGCACCCCCCAATGTCTCCTGGCTCCATCTCCAAAGTCTCCTAGCTCCACCCAAAAAGTCCACAGATGTTTCTTGAATTGGACTTGGCAACCCTACAAAAAGCTCCCTACGGAAAGCTGTGTAGCTTTCTATAGCAATGCTGATCCTGTGAATTTAGAGGACGTAGCTGTGAATTAAGAGCCCCGTGGTGCAGAGTGGTAAAGCTGCAGTCCTTTTATTTCACTTCACTTTAGTTGATTTATATCCCACCCTCCCCGCCAAAGCTCTGCTCACAACCTGAGTTCGATCCCAGCGGAAGCTGGGTTCAGGTAGCCGGCTCGAGGTTGACTCAGCCTTCCATCCCTCCGAGGTCGAGCTTGCTGAGGGGAAAATGTAGATGACTGGGGAAGGCAACGGCAAACCACCCCGTGAAAAAGTCTGCAGTGAAAACATTGCGAAAGCAACGTCACCCCAGCGTCGGAAACGACTGGTGCTTGCACAGGGGACTACCTTGACCTTTTTAATCTGTAAATTGCCTGCATTGTGCAAGGGTTGGACTAGATGATCCCGGGGGTCCCTTCCAAGTTCTAACTTGGTGATTCTATAGCTCCACGTCCACTCTGCCAATATTGCACTTCTGGACTTTGCTTAGCTAATTGCCTCTTTCAATTTAGGGGGGAAGTTAACGGTTTTGTTTTACTGCTTTAATTTTGAAAGGGACGATCAAAGGAAAACGGCTCGGCTCCTTTACGAGCTAGTTAAAACCGTCTTTGCGGAACAAGCGTTCGATGCCATCGACACTCTCCCTGGCTCCTTGCCCGGAGATGGCTTCGGCTGCCTCCATCCTAGCACCTCTATTCAGCTTGCCGCAGATCAGAGGTTGACTGGGAAGTGAAAACAGGCCCGGAGCTGGCCCAGCTACAAGCCAGCACTGCAAGGCTGCTGTGCTCCATGGTGTCAACGGTGGGCACCAGTTTGCCCCTCTCCGCCACCTGGAAAAAGGGCATCAGTCTAAGGAGAAGCAATTGGTGTGCTGGTGCTGCCAGTCCAGCGACCCCTGAGGCACCAGCAGAATAACAACATAAGAGAAGCCATGTTGGATCAGGCCAGTGGCCCAACCAGTCCAACACTCTGTGTCACAGAAGAACATAAGAGAAGCCATGTTGGTGTAGTGTATGGCGTTCGTAGAACGCCATCATTTCAGACAGCACAACCATTTCGTTATGACGTACCATCAATAAAGCGTTAGTCCGCTAAAGCCGCGGAGGCAAAGGTGACAACCCGATGCCTCCGCGGAGAGCGCTGGTCATCCGCCAATCACAGCGAGTGGCGGGAAATATGGCTGGCCAGCATTGGACTGGCCAGCAGGGTGAATAGTTCCGGATCTGTATATATGCGGGACCCGGCCCGTGTGTTCTCTCTCTTACCTCGTGTTTGTACCATGCAATAAACTATGTTGCCCTACGCGCGTCTCCCAGACTGGTACATAACAGTGGCGACGAGGATGGGATCTTAGTCCTTCGACAAGGGCTACGAAGGAGACGCCCGGGCAACTCGTCGTCCCATCGCTTCATCGCTGTATCGCTACTTCGCAACGACCGCCGCCATGACCAGTACCAGCGGGAACACCGGTCACATCGAAGCTTTCGACCACACGAAGCCCGAGGGATGGGAATCCTATTCGGAGAGAGTCGATTGCTACCTGAGGGCGAATCGAGTAACCGAGGACGGCATGAAGCGGGACGTGCTCCTGAGCGTCTGCGGGGCCGCCACCTTTGAGATCGCAAAGGGTCTCTCGGCGCCCGCCCGCCTCACGGAGAAAACGTACACGGAGGTCGTCCGCCTCCTCACGGGCCATTTCCTGCCGCAGCCGTCGCGGGTGGCCCGACGGTTCCTCTTCCACAAGAGGGACCAGGCCCAGGGAGAATCCGCTGCAGACTACCTGGCCGCCCTGCGCCAGATCGCCGGAAGCTGCAACTTCCCGAATTTGGAAGAGACCTTGGCCGACCGGTTCGCTTGGGGCCTCCGCGACGAGAGGCTCCAGCAAAAGCTCTTCGCAAAGGAAGAGCTCACGCTTCAGGGTGCCTTCAGCGAGGCCGTGGCCTTCGAGCGCGCCTCCCGGACGTTCTCCAGGGCCAAGTCGGAAGCCGTCCACCACGAGGAGCTGGACCCCCATCACCCGGACGAAGGAGAAGCGCTCCAGATGCACCGCTCGGCAAGACCAGCCTCCCGAGCCCCACAGCGGCCCCGGGCGAACGAAAGATCGAACCAACGCAACAACGAAGGAGCGAACTGCGCCAGTTGCGGCGACCCCCACGACCGGCGGGACTGCAAGTACAGGACCTGGGACTGCAGGGGCTGCGGGAAGACCGGTCACATAGCGCGGGCTTGCCGAGCCAAGCCCCACCGCCCGCGGCCAACCACGCACCACGAGGCCGCTGAGTTCCACTCCACGGCCTCCACCACGCTACAGGTACTGAACCTGCCCCTGGCCACCCCCAACAAGATTAAGGTGTCGGTCCGCATAGAGGGGGCCCCCTGCCTCATGGAGGTGGACTCGGGCTCCTCCATCTCCATAATTGCGGAGGAGACCCTGAGGCGGTTACACCCCGGCTACAAGAGACAGCTGCGGTCGGCCGACTTTGTACTGCGGGACTTCCAGAAAAACCCGGTCCAGATCGCGGGGTGGGCGAGGGTGCGCGTGGAGCGAGGGTCTTTCAGAGGCCCGCTAGATATCCTGGTAGTCAAGCGACCACTGGCGACCCTGTTGGGCCTCACGTGGTTCGGCCCCTTAGGAATCAGAGTTGAGGTGTCACAAACGACCATGGCCGGGGGGTTCGGGGAGGTGTGCCGAGAATTCCCAGAGGTTTTTGACGCGTCGTTGGGTAGCTACAAGGGCCCGGCCATCTCCCTGCCGCTCGACCCCACGGTCAGACCAACCTGGCTTAAGGCAAGGAGAGTCCCCTTCGCCCTAAAACCTAAAATCGAGGCTGAGCTGGACCGCCTAGTAGCACAAGGGGTCCTAGAGCCGGTCGATTACGCCATGTGGGAAACCCCCATAGTGACTCCGGTCAAACCGAATGGGGACGTGAGGATTTGTGCCGACTACAAGTGCACAATCAACAAGGCGCTCCAGGATAACCCCTACCCAGTGCCGGTTGTCAGCCACGTCCTGGCCGCCCTTGCGGGGTCCAAAATTTTCGGGAAGCTGGACTTGGCACAAGCCTACCAGCAGCTTCCGGTGGACGCCAAAACGGCCGAGGCACAGACGATTGTGACCCATAGGGGGGCGTTCAAGGTGAACCGGCTACAGTTTGGGGTCAGCGTAGCTCCGGGGATCTTCCAGAGTATAATGGACGCTCTCCTCAAAGGGATCCCAGGAGTCCAGCCCTTTTTCGACGACGTTTTAATCGCCGCCCCGAACCCTGAGGAGTTCAGCAACCGTCTCAGGGAGGTGCTCCGTCGTTTCCAAACCGCTGGACTCAAGGTGAAGAGGGAGAAGTGTTTGCTGGGGGTACCGCGGGTGGAGTTCCTAGGATTCGCCGTGGACGCAGAGGGAATCCACCCGACCGAGGAGAAAACCAGGGCCATCGTACAAGCCCCAGCCCCCACGAGTAAAGCAGAGCTACAGAGCTTCCTGGGGGTGCTCAACTTTTATCACACGTTCATACCCCACAAAGCGGCCATCGCGGAACCCCTACACCGGTTACTGGACAAAAAAGCTCCTTGGGTGTGGGGGAAGAAGCAAGCCGCTGCGTTCCAGGCAGTGAAGGACGTCCTGGTCTCTAACGCGGTGCTTCACCACTTCGATGAGCGCCTTCCAGTCATTCTGGCATGCGATGCATCGCCGTACGGGGTGGGCGCTGTTCTGGGGCACCAACTATCGGACGGCCGGGAGGTACCGGTCGCCTACTATTCCCGCACCTTAACGTCAGCGGAGCGTAATTACGCTCAAATAGATAAGGAAGCCCTGGCGATCGTAGCGGGGGTTCACAAATTTAACGATTATTTGTATGGTCGCAAGTTCACGATAGCGTCCGACCACAAGCCTCTCTTGGGTCTGCTAGCCCCCGACCGGCAAACCCCCCAAATCCTGTCTCAGAGGGTGCTGAGATGGAACCAATTCTTAAATTCATACACCTACACACTGGTACACAGGGCGGGCAAGGCAATGGGCCACGCCGATGCCCTCAGTCGTTTACCACTGCCGGACACGGGGCCCGACCCAGCACCAGCCCACCAGGTGATGTCAATAGAGGCACTCCCTGACCGGCCCATACACGCTGCCGAAGTGGCAAAGGCCACAGGGAAAGACAAAACCCTAGCGAGGGTGCTCGACTGGGTGGTGAGGGGGTGGCCAGAGAGGGACCTGGGGGGAGAGTTCAAACCGTACAAAATGAGGCGGGAGGAACTCGCGGCCCACAAGGGGTGCCTGCTATGGGGGAGCCGGGTGGTGGTTCCCCCTCCCCTTCAGAAAAGGGTCCTTGCATCACTACATGAAACGCACCCGGGCATGGTGAGGATGAAGGCCCTAGCCAGGAGCTATGTGTGGTGGCCGGGAATGGACGGAGAAATAGAGGACTGGGTCCGGAGATGCAGTGCGTGCCAGGAATCGCGGCCGGACCCACCCAGCGCCCCGGCCACAAGGTGGGAAACCACTAGGAAACCCTGGTCCAGGCTCCACATAGACTTCGCGGGGCCGTTCCAGGGGCAGATATTCCTTATAATCGTGGATGCATAAACAAAATGGTTAGAGGTCCTCCCTGTAGCATCCACCTCCTCGGCAGCCGCCATCCGAGCCCTGCGCCGGGTCCTATGCACCCACGGCATCCCAGACACCCTGGTCTCGGACAACGGGGCCGCCTTCACCTCGGGAGAGTTCCAGGCTTTCCTTCAGAGGTACCTCATAAGGCACATCAGGTCGGCCCCCTTTCACCCCGCCACCAACGGCCAGGCCGAGCGGATGGTCCGCACTACCAAAGAGGCCCTGGGCAGGATCGTGCAGGGCGACTGGGATCACAGGCTGGCCGCATTCCTTTTTGACAACAGGGTCATCCCAAACCCAGCCACAGGGGTCAGTCCAGCTGAGCTCCTCATGGGGCGCAAGCTCACCACAAGGCTTGACAGGCTGCACCCCGACCGGGCCGCTGACACACGAGGGTCCCCCGAGGTCCGCGAGGCAGCCAGGGGGTTCTTTGCCGGGGATCCAGTGTTCGCCCGCAACTACGCCGCGGGACCCGAATGGGTGGCTGGGCGGGTGCTACGGGTCGTGGGCTCCCGTCACTATGAAGTATCCACTGAGGGGGGCCAGATCCTACGCCGGCACATCGACCAGATGCGCCGCAGGACCCTACCCGAAGCACCCACAGAAACAAGAGGGGCAGCCCAACACGAGGAGCCTACCACAACCCCGCCGCCATCCATGTCGCTGCTGCCTCCTACAGAAGCCAACCAAGCCCCCGAACTCGCCCCGCAACCCTCGGATGCTCAGGCTCCCGAGGAGACGCCGGGGCCCGAAGTCATCACGACTCCGCAAGCCACCCCACGACGTTCGACTCGAGAGCGCCGGCCTCCCACCTACCTACAGGACTATGTTACTAACTGAGGGGGGAGGGGTGTAGTGTATGGCGTTCGTAGAACGCCATCATTCCAGACAGCGCAACCATTTCGTTATGACGTACCATCGATAAAGCGTTAGTCCGCTAAAGCCGCGGAGGCAAAGGTGACAACCCGATGCCTCCGCGGAGAGCGCTGGTCATCCGCCAATCACAGCGAGTGGCGGGAAATATGGCTGGCCAGCATTGGACTGGCCAGCAGGGTGAATAGTTCCGGATCTGTATATATGCGGGACCCGGCCCGCGTGTTCTCTCTCTTACCTCGTGTTTGTACCATGCAATAAACTATGTTGCCCTACGCGTGTCTCCCAGACTGGTACATAACAGTTGGATCAGGCCAATGGCCCATCCAGTCCAACACCCTGTGTCACAGAAGAACATAAGAGAAGCCATGTTGGATCAGGCCAATGGCCCATCCAGTCCAACACTCTGTGTCACAGAAGAACATAAGAGAAGCCATGTTGGATCAGGCCAATGGCCCATCCAGTCCAACACTCTGTGTCACAGAAGAACATAAGAGAAGCCATGTTGGATCAGGCCAGTGGCCCATCCAGTCCAACACTCTGTGTCACATAAGAACATAAGAGAAGCCATGTTGGATCAGGCCAGTGGCCCATCCAGTCCAACACTCTGTGTCACATAAGAACATAAGAGAAGCCATGTTGGATCAGGCCAGTGGCCCATCCAGTCCAACACTCTGTGTCACATAAGAACAGAAGAGAAGCCATGTTGGATCAGGCCAGTGGCCCATCCAGTCCAACACTCTGTGTCACATAAGAACATAAGAGAAGCCATGTTGGATCAGGCCAATGGCCTCTCCAGTCCAACACTCTGTGTCACATAAGAACATAAGAAAAGCCATGTTGGATCAGGCCAATGGCCCATCCTGTCCAACACTCTGTGTCACATAAGAACATAAGAGAAGCCATGTTGGATCAGGCCAGTGGCCCCTCCAGTCCAACACTCTGTGTCACAGAAGAACATAAGAGAAGCCCTGTTGGATCAGGCCAGTGGCCCCTCCAGTCCAACACTCTGTGTCACAGAAGAACATAAGAGAAGCCCTGTTGGATCAGGCCAGTGGCCCATCCAGTCCAACACTCTGTGTCACATAAGAACATAAGAAAAGCCATGTTGGATCAGGCCAATGGCCCATCCTGTCCAACACTCTGTGTCACATAAGAACATAAGAGAAGCCATGTTGGATCAGGCCAGTGGCCCCTCCAGTCCAACACTCTGTGTCACAGAAGAACATAAGAGAAGCCCTGTTGGATCAGGCCAGTGGCCCCTCCAGTCCAACACTCTGTGTCACAGAAGAACATAAGAGAAGCCCTGTTGGATCAGGCCAGTGGCCCATCCAGTCCAACACTCTGTGTCACAGAAGAACACAAGAGAAGGCATGTTGGATCAGGCCAATGGCCCATCCAGTCCAACACTCTGTGTCACAGAAGAACAAAAGAGAAGCCCTGTTGGATCAGGC